>NC_134409.1:115407398-115707398 GCF_038048845.1 Mixophyes fleayi
ATTTTTTTAAAGGGACACTATTATAGCATTATATTATGTGGTAAATGTGAATATATAATATTATTAACTGATTGTTAATGGTGGATATAATTATTTATATTGCACAATTACATATTGTCCAAGTAATATAATAATTAAATAATTTTGTCCCCTTAATATAATGATTTTTTGTTTTCCCCTCATAAGTTATTATTTAATTAATTTTGCCCCTTAATCAATAAATAATGATTGCCAACCTAATTGAAATGTCAATGGTGCTTCTCTTATGTTCTGAATGGCAAAATAGTTCAAACAGCTTGTTTAAGCCATCCAGCCATTCTGAAGCAGGTATTAAAACTGTCCTGTCCTGTCTTTTGGATGGCGGTTTTGATGGTGAAACCGCCGGCAGTTTAGCTTTTTCAATCCGCCATACATCGCCAGTCATTTTAAATTGAAGCCTCAAGCTGCCCTGTAGTAAATGGAGCGGTTTGGACCACTAATCCGGTTTCAAACTGCCACCAAACTCGATTTTTAGTAAATCTAGCCCTTAAATTTGATCAACAAGTCTATCAGGACAGACAGTAAATTGACTTGGCTATTGACTGCATCTGACTTTGGTTAATGGTTCCCTGTAGGCTGGATCTATACATTCGTAGTTTTACTGTAGGATCTACCCATACATCTGGCTGGATTTTTCTACATTTGGGCATACACTTATATGATCATATCAGACAGGTCCAGCCACCACATGTATGGTCACCTTTAATTAGATCCCACTTAGAAATTACCTTTGGAGTCATCATCTTCAAATGGTACTGACAAATGAGAAGATTAAAAAGAGGAAGGTCTAATAAACGTTGCTTGGTCATACGGGCAATCTTTAGGAGGGGTATTGAGACATTTAAATGCATAAATGGATTTCTACCAGGTTGACGAGGGGTGCATTTTGTAAATTAAGTTACATTAAGCACCATGACAACGCTGTTCCAAACTGATGGAAGTGCTCAAGAGTAATATTATACATTTTTTAATGAAACAGTAGTAGATGCTTGTTACAAAAACATTCAGCAGATGCAGTTAAGCAAAAACAACAGTAAAGGAATTTAAACGTGCTTGGGATAAGCTCAGGTCAGCCCTAAGAATAAACCATGCGTAAGTAGAATTAGCAGACTAGATAGACCAGTTGGCCTTCATCTGCCTTCAATATTTTATGTTTATATATGTGTGTGTTGCAAACATCACCTCTAACAGCTACTGTCACTTAGTGGAAGGTAAGTTTTGCAGACAGACAAGAGACCAGCATCTTCTTATGACCTTTTAGAGATCTGTTTAAGCTCTGTGCTTTGTATTATCTGATGGTGGTTTCTGTCTGAAGTTTTTGGAATGACTTACTTGATGCACTGAGCTGAAGTAGCTTCACGCCCTTCGTGTCCTGCTTGGCTGAGCGCCTGAGTGTCAGAGTGTATCAAAAGGTCATTTATTATTGTCAGCTGTGGCTGGCTGCACTGTGTACGCTACAGCTGCAGAGTGCTAGGCTAGCTCCTTGCAGCTAATTCAAACTCTTATTAGTCTTTATCCTGCTGGGATGTGCTGCCAGGTGTTCTGTCATTTAGATGGAACTTTTGAAGGACGGCTCCAACCTAATGCATTTTTGAAAGTCTCACTTATAATATGGTTTATCTCCTTTTTTCACTAGTGTACAATACATAGCTCTATTTGACCGCTAGTATATATAGCATGTGTATATATATATATATATATATATATATATATATATATATATATATATATATCAGGGGCAAACGTAGAATTTGTAGAGAGGGGTTTCCATGCCATACCATCAGAGTGCGTGACCAACATGCTTCGGGGCATGGCTATGATTTTAGACAGTGCTTGGCTGCTCTCCAACTCTTCCTATCCCCATCATATACATGGGCAATGCTGTGTGCACTACTGTTAGGGGCACACAGCTCTCCCTTTTTCGAGCAGAGCCGTGTGAAGCGGGACATACCTCCCAACTATCCCTACAATCAAAGCAAACTCCTGATTGAGTGTGTCAGTACAGTTGACAGACTGTCCTGCTTTCTCCTCCCTGTTCTTGCTGCTTTCAGTACTTGTTGGGGAGAGATGGCTGTGAACAGTGCAGACAAAAACGATCTGCACACAGTCTGCAAAGTGGCTGATCCCGGGGCAGGGTCCAGCCATCTCAAGCATATAGTACCCCGGGCTGGGAGTGGGGTTTCCAGGCACTAGGACACCCTCCCCCCTCAGTTTGCCTATGTATATATGGTACATACATGGTGACCAGTGTACAATACAGGGACCCCCCTGATAAGTAGCTAGTATGGTAAATACACATCTGCAAAGGCCTTATATAGTAACCAATGTACAATGCTGAGTTCCATTCTTGGACCAGTATAAAATCCAGTCCCATCCTGGTAACCATTGTAAATGCATTTGGTCAGAAAGCAGCATAGGTTCCCTAGGGTACTCTAAGTTCTTTGCCCCATACAGACATCAAGGAATACACCATCCAATCAGCACACAGACAATGGCAAAGTGGTATCTGGAGCCCACAAAATCACAAAGTATGTGAGCCCAAGCAGAGGCGGAACTAACAAGCTGTGGATCCCGGTGCAGGATAGCAGGGAGAAGAGAACCGGGGCCCACAACTTGCTAGCTCCCCATGCAGCGGGCCCCATTATCTCTATGTGCCCCGTTTCACCACACCTGTTGCACCAATGGTAGTTCCGACAATGGGCACAAGTAACAAAGGATTGAGAAATGACTATTGGAGCTCCGTTCACAGACAGCAGACACCATGAGAATTACACCATGATAATTACACCATGAGAATTACACCATGAGAATTACACCATGAGAATTACACCCTGAGAATTACACCATGAGAATTGCTTTAGAGCTCAGTAAGAACAAGTTACTTGCATGAGGTGATCCTCTAAGTCAAGGGTGTTTTACCTTGATGGACAGTTATAATTTTGCTCATGGAAAACTTTGAGACTTATTCAACAGCCAATCAAAACCTGCATTAACTTTGCAAAGTGTAAAACATATATATAGCGTCTGGTTGGATACTGTGGTTTACAGACTGCACCATGTTACTATATAAGCCCCATTGCCCGAGTTGTGTGACACAAGAAGGTGGGTCTTATATTTTGAATATAGACCATTCAATCTGCAAATGCAAAATATTCATCGTACCTTTGGCAAAACACACCTAACAACTTCTTAAAGTAGTTTGGTTTTAAACATTTGCATATTTTTGTGTGCTGAGGTTATTTTTATTCTGTAGAAAGTAACCTTCGGATCTATTGTGTGAGCCGTCTCTTTTATACTAAGCTATATAAGAGAAAATCATTCAGAACTTATTTTCGTCCTAGTGCACTTGTATTTTTTCTTCCTATATATAACCATGATATTGCTGACACAAAACAGAAAATTCACTAAATTGTACTCATCACCTACAGACAGTGGAGGCAGACATTTTGTGGGTGGACCAATATTCAGCCTGCATGATCATGAATATTGGTTCACCTCACAAAATGGCTGCCTCCTAATGTGTGTAGTTGGCAGGTATATCTTAAGAGCAGCTGTTCTTTTTAACATAATATGACTGAAGAAGTATATATCACACTTAGAAAACATCTTTAAATGAAGATGCACTGCTAGAAACCTAAGCCCTTACCTTATATTATATATGGTATATTATGTTTTACATTACTGCAAGCTCATCGTTGTACTATTACACATTCATATAAAGTACATATATTCATAAGTGGACAGTTCCATATTAATCACTTTTGTTTGGAGTCTTCCAGTAGATTACAAAATTATATAAATATATGTGTTTAATTCTGAAAAAAAGCCCCATATTGAACTGCAGTTCAGGCCAGTGAGCCATCAAGCGGCTCTTTTTCTTCTGGGCTACCATGTTCTTCTAGTGGAGCCAAGCGTTCCACTTCCTTCAGCCCTCTATGATATTTTGCCATAACTGCAGCGTAGGCACAACCGTAAACTGCAGCGGCCAACATCATGAGGCATACAATCCCGCAAACCACCCCTGTGATGACCACAGTGGCGATGGCGTGCCGTAAACTGACTGGCCGAGGTTTTGGTTTTGGTTCGCATCCGGAATGATTACCATCTGCGCTGTCCATGTGATGTCCGTGCCGTCCGTTGTTCCT
Organism: Mixophyes fleayi; assembly: GCF_038048845.1. Classification (NCBI taxonomy): domain Eukaryota; kingdom Metazoa; phylum Chordata; class Amphibia; order Anura; family Limnodynastidae; genus Mixophyes; species Mixophyes fleayi. The sequence goes on from NC_134409.1 coordinate 115,411,583, forward strand.
GTGTTCCGAGCTGTGGTGGTGGATTTTGGCCAACGAGAATGTAGCGGTGTACGGAGGACAAGTCTTATACATTTCAAACGGGATTTTGAGAAGATCCTTTCCTTTGCGGTTTTCAGGGCTGGAGCAGATCAGCTCATCAATAATTCCTCCTAAAAATAGCACACAATAAAACCAAGTTAATGCAAAATAAAGTATATACAATAAAAGAGGGGGGGGGATATGCTTGGCTGTTTTTATAAAATTCACAGGTGGCATTAAACTTGAACTGCTATGACACTCTAGCTGTTGTGGGAGATTCCTAGCTAGGCTTAAACATTTTCAAGGGTTTAAAACAGTGTTTCCCAAACTCAGTCCTCAGGTACCCCTAACAAACTCAGTCCTCAGGTACCCCTCAGTCTTTCCATATCTCCTTGCTGGAGCAGAGGTGTATTCATTACTGATTGACACATTGTAACAGATCCACAGGTGGTATAATTATAATGCATCAGTCAGTAATGAATACACCTGTGCTCCAGTAAGTAGATATGGAAAACCTGCACTGTTAAGGGTACCTGAGGACTGAGTTTGGGAAACACTGGTTTAAAAGAAAGAACCTCCTTTCTACTTCACAATCTACTTCCTACTGAAGTACTAGAGTTTTATTTCCATGAACTGTGCACCAGTCTTTATTTATACTTATACTTGCCTAATGGATCTATTTATTAAAAATCAGTAATAAGGCTGATTTTCTATCACCACGTAACATGGTGATAGAAGATGACTTATTGCAGCATTTTACCATTAATCCTGAAATGGCAATCGCAGAACAAGGATTGGACAGTATTCGAACCACCGCGATCCACTATCTCTGGCGGAACCCAGCGAATCTTAGCGCCGGCGGGAGTCACCCAGCAGTGCGAACACCAAAGTGATTTGATTTATAGGACACAGGTCTATTACTGGCGAGAACACCCATTTTTGCCAGAGATAGGGATTTTTGCCCTTGATTAAATTGAGCCTTAAATGTGGACTTCACAATCATACCTATGATACTGTTCCTTGATAAGTCTTGAAATAAACCCAGTATCTTCAAATGCCTAAAAGAATTATGTGATGCTTTTCAACTGAAACACCTAGAGAATCTGTGAATTATACAAAATTACATAACCCCTTTTGTGTAGATTTTAAGAATATTATACACCACCTGGAAGTTCCTTCTATAAAAAAAAATACTTCCTTCTTATATTCGAGGAACTGCTCTATGATTCTTAATAAACTTATAAAACACACTAGGTGGTGCATTAGCTGATGTATAGTACATTCATTGTTTCTTGTGGCCCATAGTTGCATTTATTTACAAAAGTCCCCAGAACATTCACTGCATTTTAGTAGACCACAATAGAGGCTTCTATTTTTTTTAAAAAAAGTTAGTTAGTTAGTTGGTTAGTTAGTTAGTTGGTTAGTATACTGTATGCCCCATTGAAAAAAGCAAACTATAAAACACAAATCAGTTATATAATCTATCGCTTGGCTTCACAATCTCACTTGTATGTGTCCAGAAAAATAAAACGGACAATTTAAAATAATTTTCCACTGGCCACAATTTTCTTAGAATGAATTTGAACTTATTTTGAGGATAGGATCTTTTTATAAGTAGATATAAGAATTACTTTAGTATACAATTTGCAATAACAATAATAATAATAATAATGATGATGATGATACCAACTAGTGTTTTTATAATTTCTTGAATATATAATTATAGTATTTTATGCTTTGGAGACTGTTGAGCATTTAAACCTCTGCATGTCTCTGTACGTAAGAAGGATCAGATAATGGGCTATCTGACATGAAGATATTGCCTGTCATCTATTACCTGGCACAAAGGATAAATATTTTAGGCAGACATCCTATTTGGACTCCACGCTGTGCATTTTTCTATGGACGTTTGGATTCCAAAATACATTTAGATCATTGGGTTTTTTTTCACAAAGCTTTTTATTTATGGACAGAACCTCTTGAGAAAATAAAAGCAGCTACTGCCAAAAGCCTTTTAAATAATTGGCTTGGTTTTGCAGGCTTTATGCTGCAATTTGTGATACTAGCACAAAAAAAAAGGAAATTTTATTGCCTAGTTTATTGGGACCACAGAAATTTTCAATTGTAAAAGAAACCAAAAATACAACAAAAGTAAATAAATGTATTAATTCCTATAAAAGTTTGGTATAAAAAATGATTAGCACAATAATACTTATATAAATTAAAAGTAAAGTATTTTAAGGATATTATATAAAACTAGTTTTGTTAAGTGTTCTGTTTTATTGTTTACTTAATCCGCAAAACAAAATAATGGCTACTTATCCTCATTAACAGAAATATGCCCATTAACTGCTTCTCTGTCAATGGTTTGTGCCAAGGCTGCAACTCAGGAGGCCCGTGTCACTCACTAGCATTTTGACTACTTTTTGTTAATTATCTTTCACTGGGATTGATCCGTGGTCTTAGTCCATAAGTAATAATGTTACGGACCAGCCACTCGGTCTACAGTCCTCTGCTGTGTCGTCACTTTGAGTCCTTTGTGCACTCTAAATGCTCATTTGCCCCTGTGGCCAATTAAGGAAATTGCCTTTCTAAACCGCTCAGTCTCACACCTTGCTTACCTGGACGATTATGGGATTCTGGCTGTATGTACACAATGGACCAGTGCCTGGAAACCCCCCTCCAAACCTGGGGCACTGTATTATTGAGGTGGCTGGACAATGGCCCTGCTTCACACGACTCTGCTTGAAAAGGGAGAGCTGCATGCACCTAACAGTAGTGCATGCAGCATTGCCCATGTATATTATGGGGATAGGAAGAGTTGGAGAGCAGCCAAGCACTGTCTAAAATTATAGCCACACCCCCATGAATGCTTGTCATGCCCACTAGCGGCATGGTGTGGAAACCCCCCTCTACAAATCCTGCGTTTGCCCCTGTCCCTACCTATTTACACCTTCTCCCATATGACCCCTATCTTCTCTTCCCTTGTCAGATATGCCTCTTCCCTGGACCGTTGGCCAGATTGCTCCAACCGGCCTTTCCTACGCTCCTCTGAGGGATAGAATGTATCAAAAGATTTGTCACAGTTCTCAGTAGCTTATAGTCCACTTGCATACTATGAATTCAATCAATCAGTAGCACAGTTTTCAATACTCCAGCACTTTCAATAACAACGTGAACAGATGCCGCTGTCTGTCTTAACAGTGGCTCTCTGAGGAAGGCAAATAACTCTGGATAACTTTTACTGTCGCAGATGAGTAATGGTGATAAAAAAATGACACTTATCGCCACGATAAGTGCAAGTTTACTAAATAGGCCCCTCAGTCTCTTTCTTGTACTGTGGGGTCTATTCTGTCTTTTGTTGTAGTCTCTTCCTCTTGCTCTGCTCTCAGGGCCATCTTTTCCATTGGGCACGATGGGCAGCTGCCCGGGGGCCCCACAGGCAAGAGGGCCACATAGGCACGGCTCTTAATGAGAATAAATAATCCTGCAAAAGAAAAAAACCTGCAAAAAAGACCTACAAGGGTCACTGAGCAAGTACATCTATCTATCTCTATCTCTATCTCTATATATCTATATCTGTATCTGTATCTGTATACATCTATATATCTATATCTAGGGGCCCCGGTGCACTGCTTTGCCCGGGGGCCCATAATGTTGTTAAGATGGCCCTGTCTGCTCTCACCCTTTCTCAGTATTATCTAATCTCTAAGTGGCTTCTGCCCCTCTCATGTTTTCTCCGGCATACTGCTTATCCAAACAGTTCTAAGACACCTACAAAATGGCGCCACAGTGGATGATGATTTGTATTCTCACATATGTGGACATATGTACTTTCCAGTAATTATTCAGCTTAGCGAGCAGAGTCTCCAAGAGGTCAAGCCTGAGACATGAATTCAGCAAGGGAGACCTCCCACCTTATGTCATGTATTCATCCTTTTATATGTTCCAACTGCTATGGTCCTTCCTATTGCTCTGGACCAAGGGCGATTTCTCCATCCATGCCTATTATAATCTGACAATGTCTGTACAACAGGTTATCCACATGAGCAAAAGGGCTTAAACATTGCATTTTTCTGGATTTTGACCTCTGCTTCATCTGCTAACTTCATTTGTTATCCGGCCACTATGACCTTGACCTGTATCTCCAATCTACCAAACTGCTGTTTGCCCCTGACCCCTTGGCTTCTTTCAGGAATTTTTTTTTCCTTTGTTCTGGTACCTCATTAGTTTGTTTTTCAGCAGCCTCCTATTAAAACTCCTGTGGGGGCCACGACCTGTGATCCTTCTGCAGTACAGTTGAAGTTCCCTATGGAAGGCTCATTAGACTCCCCATGCCAATTACCGGAGGCACATTTTCAATGCTTATCCTTACAGTCCCACCATTCTTTACATTTGCACACCGTTTTGGTTTCATCAGAAGCAACATTTTTATTTTTTTTTACTCTGCCCAAGAAAATTTAATTTATTTATTTTTTATTTGTGGGGTGACTGGTAGGGCTTTCCTTTAGTACCATGCCATAGTTGAGTAAATATATTTTTAATTGAAACTTCCATTAACTACTTGTATAAGATTAATTCAACCCAGAAAACATTAGTCTAAGCTTTCTATTGTTTAAATGAATACCAAATGTAAGTACTTTATTGGATGTTTAGTTCTATTATATAAAACATTTTGTTATTTATGTTTTTACTTGCTATTCCAGGTGCTAGCCAGTACCATAGGTTGGGATATATGCAGGATAGCCAAGAAGAATATTGGCTTATTGGGGTGCCTATGGGGCTGGGGACACAGCTTTGGGAAAAGCAGATGCTCCACCCACAACCTAGGAAGGGTGTGTCAACATGGACCAATCGTAAGCAATTGATGGGAACCGACCATAATTGCCCCCCTCTGTCCCTTTTCGCATGGATATCTAACATCCCAACCTAAGTCAGCGCACAGAAACACAAAGCACAGATTCTGTATCTGGAGACACTGTGGCAGAGGTGATATAGGTCTTACTAGATCCTTATCATCTCTCCAATGCAGGAAAGAAAAAGAAAATAGCAATCTTTAGAACAAAACTCTTTCCTTATATGTCTTATTAGAGATCAGACATCCAGGTGTTCTAAGCTGAGGCCAACAGTAAACATGTTGTTGATGGCAGAGACAGGGTGAATAGTGGAAATGGTTCTGTCACCGTTCAGCCCAAAATAAACACAGGTTCTGTCAATCAACATCTGGAGCTTGCATTAGATTAACTCTTTATTTTCTGGATTGCTCAACTGAGAGAGAATATTGGCATGAATGCCGGCAGGGTTGACATGGACCCCCCAAAAATTTGCTTGTTGGGTGGGGAGGGTGCTGGTGACTAGAAATATCATTTTTGGGTGGACAGCCTTCAATTTACTAGTCTTGTAGGAACACATCAAACCCAAGTGGCAAAAAATATATAATATAATATTTGTACAGTACAGCTATTGAAAATGCAAGTTACAACTAGGGGCTATGAAGCTTCCATTCATACAGGGCAGAGTTAAATAACATATTGATGCATTTAGGTGAGTATTCATCTGAGGAAGGCAGATAATTGCGCAATAGCTTAGCCAGATAACATGTGGACTCAAGCTGAGTCTTTCACTCAGAGAAATGAAGAGAAACCTTACAAAATGGACAGCATAAGATCTAAAATACATTATTAATCCTTATGAAAGTTGCCATGATATATGGGGATGCCTGAAGAGAGGTACATTGTGCTTCTGAACTAAGGTTAGGAAGGTTCTACAACATGGGAAGTCCTAATGATTCCCCAGGACCATCCATTCTTGTTAATTAATCAGTTATTTTGCATAATTTTGCTGTCAAGTTGCTGATTGTAATCTGTAACAGATACAACACAGGTTAGACACTGTCCAGAGACAGTTTTTTTGACAAAAGACATTAGCTATGTGGTTGCAATGTCAAAAACAGGCATAGCTTGCATTGGAAAGATACAATTATATGTATTCTGGCACATGAATGCAAAACACATTAGGTGAAGTGTTAGTAGATAAAATTAGCGTTAAAGGGAAACAGATTGCTTCCATAACCTGTGGTCTGTCTCTGAGGTGTAACACACATTAATAAAAAAAAGCTTTGCGATCAAGTGTCTTGACCATCACCTTTAATACTCCTATAAGGACATGGTTTAAAAAATTTCCCAATCTATACACAGATTGATTTAGAAATGTTGCTAAGCCATGCCGTGGTGGGTCTACCTGACATGTGAAACTGAGATAGGTGGACTGTGGGAACTGTGAGGTAACAGAACGGCGTAATAATATCTGCGCGACTAAGGGAAATTGCCTTAAAGTGTGATAAATTGTGGTGCAAAAAGTGACACATAATGAATTAATGGGTATTAGTATATGGAATTTAGCCCTTTTAGTATAAGTGTAATAAAAATGCAAAAAACTAACAAAATTGACTAAATGACGTCTAAATAAATGCTAATAATATAACTTACTGTTTTAGCAAAATGATTTTATATCTGCGTTGACCCATTGTCAATTATAGTTCTTAGTAGAGATGAACAACCTCTATTCTTCTAATCTGGATTTATGTGCATGTTGGGTATTTCAATTATACAAGTTGATCTGTGAGTCAAATTAAGTGATTCAACTTGTTCATATCCGGTATGAATTACCCATAGTTTACAGTAACTATCAGGAATACTTAGTTGATGATGGATCAGTTTCCCAGTGAGAGTAAGGTGGAAGTGTAAACCTCTGAACCTTGGATATAATGACTCATTCAGAAATTAGTATTTATTGACTTATTAGAGCCTGATAAATCAAATAATTTAAAGAAGATGTATGCCCGACCCTAATTTGTTCTCATTGTCAGGGAGTTCAACTAACCCTTTAAGCATAAATAAAATATTCAGTGTCAGTTAAACCTCTAGATGAAGCTTTTGACTCACTGATTGAATTTTGGGAAATGGTTTGTAATTTCCGAGCAGCCTGTAGGGTCAAGTGACTCCTTTGATTTGTGTCTTGTCTTTATACTAAAACCTGCATCCTAGGGCATGCAGAGAGCAGGATGTGGGGAGTGTTGTAGGAAAAAAGTATAGGTCTACTTCAACAATTAGTCATTTTAATATGTACCAATTAGAAAAAATATCCATTTGACAATTACTGCTACCTATTACAGATGATCTTACATGTGAGCACCCCTGTTAACATTGCCTGATGCCTCAAAGTACATCTGTTACATTAAATTCTTACCAGCGTCTCGGCTTCCTGGCTACTTATAGAATATCATATAAATATATAAAAATCCATACAGTCTCTGCTTACTGTGTTTAGGTGAACATACACACTTTCATAAAATGAAACATTCATAGGAAACAATATTGGAAACTTATTTTATATTTCTTCCTTCAAATAATACCATTGTACTCTATACAGCTAAACACAGTACACACTAGTCATCATCAGCTGTTTAAATAGCACCACTAATTCGGCAGCGCTGTGCAGAGAACTCACTCACATCAGTCCCTGCCCCATTGGAGCTTAGAGTCTAAATTCCCTAACATACACAGACAGAGAGAGAGTAGGGTCAATTTTTGATAGCAGAAAATTAACCTACTAGTATGTTTTTGGAGTGTGGAAGGAAACTGGAGCACCTGGAGGAAACCCACGCAAACACAGGGGAGAACATATAAACTCCTCACAGATAAGGCCATGGTCGGGAATCGAATTCATGACCCCAGTGCTGCAAGCCGGAAGTGCTAACCACTAAGCCAGCATGCTAGTCTCACGCATGAGCAGAGGTGCATCCCCCACAGCCTTGGTGGTGTCATTTGCACACACCGAATCGCTCTCTTACATATATATATATATATATATATATATATATATATATATATATAAAATACATATATATAAGCCTACGTGAGGCTTTTATTAAATAGACTATTAACTTAGTCATCGCTATGTGGTTGTGGAACTCCTCGGTGACTTTACAGTAGAGTACGTACTGTAAATACTGTGAATATATATATATATATATATATATATATATATATATATATATGTACATACATATACAATATATTCATCTTTTAACTGAATGACTGTTAATTATATGCTAATGTACCTACATTTTAGACAAATGCTATAGTCTGTAGCTTTCGATTTTCCCATATCCTGAAATTAAATTTTTGGTATTAAGCCACAAAAAACAAATACCCGTAACAGAGTGATGTTTTAACATACACTGAGAATTAATACAAGTAATTCAATCTTAGAAAAAAAAAAGGATTGAAGAATGCAATTAAGTATTTGGCTGATGAGCTGTGAAAATATGATGTTTGCAGAATTTGAGACTACTGTTCCTTACACACTGACATCTGTATACAGTAACAGATCATTTACAATCATGTGTAAAATGAAGGAAGTGGATTATAGCTAAATCTTTTTTTCTCACTGTTAATCTGACCTCCGGCGATGACAATTTCTGCAGTAATAACATTTTGCTATTAATAGGACAGATTACATGTTAAAGGACTGTGATGACGGTTGTTGTATTATATTTTTCCATTGTGCTGCTAATGTCAGCTATGTGTTTTTTGTTTTGTTATTTTTTCCTACTGACCTTTGTATAGTAAGTTTTCCAGCCAAAGCTTTAAGCCCAAACTGGGGCAGTTGCATTGCCAGGGGTTGGATTTTGCAAGCAAAACTTTTAGATTTGTGAATGGCTCTAAGACCATCCTGTCAATTGTTTGCAGTTGGTTATTTCTCAGCCCAAGGAAGGTCAAGTTTTGGGTGTTGTTTCCTAAGGATTCGGGCAAAATGCTGATGTTGTTATAAGATAGGTCCAGTTCCTTCAGAGCAAGAAGAGGTATGAAGATCTGGCCTTCCAGATTATGGATGCGGTTGTGGGTTAGATTCAGAACCTGCAGGGAACGAAGGTAATGGAAGGCATATGGTGGCACTCTTGAGATAGAGTTATTGGACAAGTCTAAAATTCTGAGACCAGGAACGTTTGTGAAAGACGTGAGGTTAATAACTCGAATCTGGTTACCCTGCAAATAGAGTGCTTGAGTTTGCGAAGGTAAATGACTTGGGACATCCAGAAGGCCTCTATAGCTGCAGTCAACCATCTTTGATGAGGGCTGGCATGTGCAAATCTCAGGGCATCCCCAGGCTGCATGGAATACCAGGATGACACTTGAAACAAATAACAGTCCACCTGCAAAAAAAACCACATAGGATTAGATAGGATGTGAACAGTATTTCAACATGCACATGTCATTTTTGTAACACATGGAATTTTATTGAGGTTTGGCCTATTTCAAATTCCTTACAGCTGGCACCACATGTGACATTAATCATTACTAGATAACTGTGGGAACCTGAAACTTTTCTGCCAGCAAGTAAATCGACTTAAATATGTGAACTACAGTAAATTTTATGGATGAATAAAGCACTTGTATATCAAGTGAGCACTCAGCGGCCAAGGATGTTACGAATACCTATCATTACAAAGAACAAAAATTACTCAATGGTGGTCTCTTAAAAACTGGAAAAAATTGTGCCCTGCAGCACATTAAATTCTACTTTTGGGAACTGAACCCAGAAAACACTTTGCAGGTTGAGAATGAATCTTACATGACGGAAAGAGTGAAATTAATTATCACTTTAATGTCCAGCCTTGTACCAATTTGGACCCACCCCCTTCATTTATTTCAACATCTATGTTTGTCTTCTAAATACTGCTTGGTCATTGCGCATGTATGTCTTAAATGAAGTGATGGGATGTATTTTAGAGTCTTATTTGACATATATGGGACCATGAGCTTACGCATTCGGCATGGGAGGCAAGAAGCAGCGGTACTTGAGCCATGATGACCGAACTGGCCAACTCAAGATACAAGTCTGAGGGGCTAGCTCAAGGCCAAACCATCTTTACCTCAGACTTACCACTCTAAATCAACTGCAGTCATGGAATAGCATGAATGCCATGTCAGTGGCTGGCACTGTTTGTTTGCTGTCTGTAGACAAAGTTTTATTTTAACTTGGCAGAATAGGCAATGTGACAATGATTTTAGTAAATTTAGATATGCAGAATAATAATATTGTGCAACTGTATATGAAGCGCGCTTTGCTAAAATGAATGCTACAACAAGCTCCCTCTGGAAGATTGTGCACAATAACTAACAGCTCTATGTTTCACTGATCATTTATAGAAAAATCAACTCGGCCCAGAAATTGGATATAGCAGAGTATTGCTGTGCGACAAATTATAGTCTACAAGTAGGTATGATCAGCAGTGGCCTATTATCTTAAGAACTACAAATGTTAAGGCCTAGAGGGTCAAAATAAAGAAAATGTTGCTGTTATTCTTGGTTTCAACGTATGAGGTGCTCTGTTTAGAAGCGCTAAGCAATCCATGGACTCGCCTACTGCTGGGGATCTAGTTCCAGCATGCTCTGTTAGTATATTGCTGACATGTGGCTCCATAACTGATTGGCTGATTGTGCTGTAGAGGAAGGTCTAGAGCATTGTTGGCTAACCTGTGACACTCCAAGTGTTGTGAAACTACAAGTCCCAACATACCCTTCCAGCAATAAGCTGCTATATATTGGCAAAGCATGCTGGGACTTGTAGTTTCACAACACCTGGAGTGTCACAGGTTAGCCAACACTGGTCTAGAGAACACTTGCCAAATTTTCCTCGTTGTCTTCAGGGAGATCCCGGGGGAGGTGGGCATGTGGGGGCGGGGCTTGATGAGTCGAACATTATTTTGGCCCTGCCCCCTAAACGATTGTCACAATTTTGGCCAATAACAGTGAGGACGGGGCTAAGAATAACACAATATTTGCGTCATTAAGCCCATCCCCCCACCACTTATCTATTGCGGGGGGCGTGAATCAGGAGGTTGCCCTGCTCTCCCGGGAGGTCTCCAAGAAATGCGGGAATCTCCCAGACATTCCAGGAGAGTAGGCAACTATGTGTTAAAGAAAAGCAGCTAATTAATCTCTAGAGACTGAAGTATCTTTTACATTTCTGTCTCCATTACTGAAGTCATGTTGTCTTAATTATCAGTCTTTGATTAAATCTTGGTCTCCATGAAAATGGCCACCTCCATAGGCATCAATACATGAACATAGGACACAATTTCTGAACTGTGTCATCATGCCACATATGGCGAAGTCAACCAAGTCTTGTACTGGCTCAGCATCAGGGAGAATGCCAGACTCCTCAGGGAGTGAGGGAGATCACCCCTATTTCAGGGAGGAACCCTGACATTCAGGGAGAGTTGATAAGTATGGTCTAGAGTTCACTAATATGGTTACTGTACTAAACTAGTAACAATTATTATATAGAGCTCTATATACAAAAAATGTTTAGATAAGGTTCTAAATGGTACAAATATGTATTCTGCTCAAATGCAGAAAAAAATGAACTTGAATCCACAATAGTTTCATCTGTCACACGTGTACGTACAGTCTGAAGTACATAGCACGCTGTTAAACGCTTCCCTAAAGCAAATGCTTCTCTAAAGGGATGGTTCTGGCTGGCAAACGCTAGAGGACATGAGATTCCTGACTGACAGACAGCCTGCGGAGATATACAGCACTTTACCCACACACAGTGACATCTGCACAATCCTATTCCATTCAGTCACCCTCATGTTTTATAACATTGTTTGAGCACCTGCATATCAGAGGCAGCACTGTTTATCCTTCCACTTTCTATTCATTTTAGCCAGCTCTTTATGCATTCAGAACAACATTGCCTTTTTTACCTCATAAAAAAATAGACTTTTGCCTAGGTCTGCTTTTACATGTCCATTACAAACACAACGTATTTCAAACTTAGGCTGGTAAGCAAACTATGTTTATTTAGATATCCATTTATTAGTGGATAAGAGCTTAATGTACTAAACAAAAAGTTTGCTTTCTGAAAGTACTCAAGAAAGTCAGACCAAGGTCTGTCACACTGAGTTATTCTCCAGGACATTTAATTAAAACCGAATTTTTCAGCGTTCATTCATGATCCGTGTCAGCAATATCTCTCTATCTCGGAGCCAACTTTGCTTTCTCAGTACTTGAACTTGTCCTTTATCTACTGTTAAAACATTTGTCAGTTAAAATTGTTAAAATGATAAATGAGGGCAGAAGATCACAATGTGATATTTAATACCTTAAGTTGTGACCTAGACCGAAGGTCCAAAACTGTGATTATATCTGTGACTTCTGTTAAGAAAATACTCCATTGTTCAAATATTTTTCCCTGTGAGCAAAGGGGATGTTTTCACCTCGCAACTTTTTTTTTTCTCTTACGGATCAGCAGAAAGGAAGGAAAAATTAGAGATCTTAGAGATGTTGGTGACTGACATTTTTTTTAGGATGAAACTAAAAGGTAATAAAGACAATCGCAGCCCCTGTCGAACAGAGATTTTATTTTACAGCTGTCAAAACTGGACTAATAGAAAACATAAATAAATAGCTCTTTTAGTTTTGTTTGTTTTTTTTAAACGACGGATTAATATCAATCCATTCTTTTGAGACTGATGTTTCAACATATATGAACCTGTATATACACATTCATGTAATGATACTAGTAGAAATCTCAATATATAAGTAAGCCCGATGAATACGATTACTGATGCATTTTTCATTTTCTTTAGTAATGGATTTTTAATACCTTTTCACAGATTTTTCCAAATTTTAATTTTATATATAAGACATGTTGGCGTATTAAAACTTGCCTGTTGACAATACCCAGGATGACAGTGACACCTTGTGAATGTAAGGTGCCTATATTATACTAGGAATCCATTCTTCTCAATGTTTGGTTTTCCAAACTTTACCTCTCCTAAACAATCCATTAAAACTCATCCTTAAGGCAAAATTACCTCCTTTCTAACTGTGAACTGTTCTTTCCATGCTTAGCCAACTTCAGCAATACCCAAATCATTCTGTCTCCTGTCAAATTAGCTATAGCCAACACATTGTATGCACGTTGTAGTCTCTTATAAGCTGTATCTGTAAATAATGATATAGGGCCTGATTCATTAAGGATCTTAACTTGAGAAACTTCTTATGTCAGTCTCCTGGACAAAACCATGTTACAATGCAAGGGGTGCAAATTAGTATTCTGTTTTGCACATAAGTTAAATACTGACTGTTTTTTCATGTAGCACACAAATATCAACTTTAAATGTCAGTGTACAAATAAGCTATCAAGTATTTGTGTGCTACATGACAAAACAGTCAGTATTTAACTTATGTGCAAAACAGAATACTAATTTGCACCCCTTGCATTGTAACATGGTTTTGTCCAGGAGACTGACATAAGAAGTTTCTCAAGTTAAGATCCTTAATGAATCAGTCCCATATAAATCAAATATACATTTTAGGAAATCAGAATTAATGCAAATCATCAATAAAATTATATATGCACAAATACACAATCTATGCATGTACACCAAAAGCGTATGCACTATGCTGTTCTATATATCCATGTGGACACATGTTTGAATAGTCTCTACAGATGTCTATACATATGAAAAAAAAAATTCAAAGAACCATATACATATTTTATGAGGAGCTCTAGCTGGGGGGGCTCTGGGGAGAATTATCTTCTGAATCTCAGGAAAAGTTGTAGGAAATTACTGTAGGGTCGAGAAATGTTAACACCGGAGTTGAGGTTTTTTTTTTGTTTCTCACCTGTCATTGCTGACTGTGCTGTCGGCCCTGTTACCAGGTTTTCTCAAACATGAATAGCGGAAAGAACAACACTGGGAAAGTTCGGACTTGTCTGGTTATCAATCCATCTTCATTAATAACCTTCATTGCAGTGAGACACTTCTTACCGCCTGCACACGTGTGTGTTGTTACCCATCACAAGCACAACTGGCTATTTTTGCATCTTGGAGCCCCCCTCATTATATTCGTTTTCTAGGCACCATCAAAGAGATACTGTCTCATTTACTCACTCAACAGTCCAGGCAGTGACTGACTGTTATGTCACTGTGGACAGCTGTACACGGGCAAATCTCATCCTCAGACTTAGCCCTTTCTCTTACTTAATCTGCCTGAAATCGAGGTCACACAATTAAGCTGCCTTTTAATCCTGTGTCGTTTCTGAATACTTCTGAATTATTACTCATGCCAGGGCTGGCAAGATCAGGTGACAGTGGACGTGTATTCTGGTCATTGAGGTTTACGATTGGATGCAGCGTGGTGTGTTATTTTTTTTTCCATGTGTATCAGTAGACATTTGCATGTTAACGACAGGTTTTGACAGATCAACTTGTTTGCATTACCCAGAAGTCATTCCATGTGACATCTCCAAAGATTACATTTGCTGAGCATGACACAATTTTGTAATATGAAAACACCGTATTTTTTACTACACTGTTTTTTTTTTGTTTTTTTTTTTAAGAATGGGATTAGCGATTCTTTCCAAGTACCCACTGACAGACAGATATAGCAGTCACTTGTGTGCAAAGCACTTGCATACTTACCAGGGCAATGTATGGGTATTTTTATATATATATTTAAACATCCACGCAGTGTGTAGTACTGTGCTTTGGTCTCATAAGTGCTCTACACATATCTTGGGCTTATACGTGGGCACTCAGATTACAGAGAGCGCTAGTAAGCAAAGGGTTAATCTTCAGATGAGAGTCACGCTACCACTGCACAGCTGCCCTCGAGTTCTATAAGCTATTTGTAGTGTATCTAAATTTAACGTGACAAATGCACTGTGCATGTTGGTTTGTAAAATGCGCATCAATAAAGATGTTCTCAGATAAACATATGAAGTGATTAAGTTCACTTGCCGATGGTGTAGGTGCCAACTGGCGGGGCAGAGGGTGAGGCAGTCATGGTCGGAGCAGACCTATATGTTTTGTGCATAGAGTGTGTGTAGGGAGGGTGTTGAATGTGCTTCTCACCCCATGGTTTAAACACATAGGACCTCATTTAGAGTCGGACACAAAGTCCGTTTAAGAAGTGTAGGAGTGGGAGTGTCCCGCAGCTTGGTAGGGTATTACGAGTGGCAAGCAACCCCATTTGCGTCCCACTCGTAATACCCTATCGAGCTGTGAGCAGTTCCTGCAGCTAGCTAAAGTTTGCGCCACCTAATTCCTGCCTCACAGCTTTAGCCCTGTTTTGACGTGTGTTGCGTCTGCTCCTCGCTGCGACTAGGATGTATTTACATGGTCACGCCTTCACAATTCCGCGTTCCTCCCATTCTCTCGTAGTGAGTCGCAAGCTGTCGCAAGTGTTGTTAATTGCGTCCAAGATGCAGGCGGATTTGGGGCTTTCTGCCCATGCGTTGTAGTGTTTTTTGGTTAGATGCGCCTAAAATGGACTTTGCGTCCAACTCTAAATGAGGTCCATACTGGTTGATGAATTGGCTTCTGACTATGGCTAGGTACACACTTAAGGTTTTTCAGCAGATTATCGGGCATATCACTGGATAAACAACCGCTCGGCCACATATCGCGTTAGTGTGTATAATAACACGATGAACGATAGTCGTTCTAAAGTGCCGATTGGCGTTTCATTTGGACGGTCGTACTGTTTAATAATCTCGTTCCAATCACCTTCCGATCAGGTAGTGTGTATGCATTCACGATCACGATCTCCATAGAGTTTACAGAGTCATGGTCTTTTCAGCCGATGCCGGCAATGAACACGTCTTGGTGACTAAATGTAGTGAGTGCTGTAGCTGGAATAGTTTGTTCATTCTTTCTGAGACTGAACATTCGTAAGGACATGTGGATAGCTATAACAAGGCGGTTATAACCAGTGTAACAGGAATGAATGAATGAGTGGTTATTGTGCTGTCATTCTCTAAACGACTAGAGGACCAGATGAAGAGCACATATCTAAAGATAAATTATGTCAGTGTGTACGCATGAATCGCCCAAGCGACTGGACCTTCAGTCGTTAGTAAAATCGTTGTACATAACACATCGGTCAGAATTCTTCAGAGTGTACCTAGCCTAAATTGACCCTGAATTGTATTTATTTGTTTGTTTGCGGTAGAGAAATTAAATTATAAGCTCCAATAGGGTAGGGACAGATGTGCCTGAAATATGTTCTCGGTAAAGCTCCGGGAAATATGTCAGAGCTCTTAAATAAAGGAGGATGCTGACAATAATAATAGTGAATACAACGGTTTCAACTAGCATCCCGTTGTCATGGAAACAGCTTTGCTCTCACTGTAGTGCAACGGGCATCAACTGTAGGACTGACACTTCCACATTCTTGTCATGACCCATGACCGTTAGCAGACAGCATGGATGAACTGATTGATGTGCAAATATTGCATTCCTTATAGATACATGTATCCAGCATCACTTATTAATATATACTTCCTCAATTTTATATACAGCCCTTTTGATGATTTTACCCCAGCACAATTTCTTGCAATCATCTGTTTATAAATAGTTGGAAGAACTTGATAAGGGTGAAGCTTTCATTGGTCTCTCACTTCCTTTTAAACTGTATCTTGTTGCGCCAGGAAAAAATCTGAAGCAAGCTTATATTAAAGTTTGCAATAGCATTAATTTTAGCAACAAACCAATTTTAAACATGTTCGTAGGATAAGGTCAGGCAAAGTTAAACCACATGTATGCTCCACATCCAGCAATAACAAAACACTTGTTTCCAGCTCCATAAAGAGCATTATGAAAAAAATATGAATCCCTACTTGAATTTTAAGATGACAGACAGTGATTTAAGGAGTGACAGTTTATTTGTTATGGTTCTGTAACATTTTATCTTTTATTAGTGGAAGAGTTCAGGATTCTTGTTTAATAGGGCTGCCCCTCTCTTATGAATCTCGTTCTGGCGTAGGGCTATGGTTTGCCTTGTGAGATCATGGTCAAAATATCCCAAACCTACAAAGGGCAGAAATCTGACAGTTTGTTGAAACAATTAATGTATACTGTAATTATTATACTATGTTGTTTATACGTACACAATCACATGTTGTATTCATATATATGCCGCACCTAATCTTATTGTCGGACTCTTTTTATTAGCTAATGTCCAAAATACTGCTCCTCATATTATCAGGCTATGAAACAGCAAAGTATGTTTTTATAGCATCTGCTTAAAAAGTTCTAACTTTAAGTTCTATTTTAAAAGAGCTATCACTATCCAAATACCCCATCTACAGAAGTATTAGAGGGGCAGGGGTATCGTCCCTAGGAATTCTGCCATTCCGGAATGCTCATGTGGAAAAACACTGAACAATACCCAACTTAAACCCATCACCAGGCCATGCGTGTGCTCTTTTGCCGACGCGTGTATGCGCAGTGGAACTGAAAACCCATATTTGGACTTTCAGTTTAAAAAAAGATCACATTTATTTTAAAAATAATAAATAATATGTCAAGCCATTTATACAATAAAAACATACTTTATTCAAAGAATAAAGCATTTTAATGGTTTTGTTCTGTTATTGCCCTCTTGAGTACCGCCACCAAACTTGTTAGTTGCAAAGACATGGGGAAGCCTTTATGATTGAAACTTACTGCTGACAGGTTTAACCGTTTTGGTGTACTGGACAAAGCCAAAATAAGCTCTAATGCCGGTGAGACCTCCTTTCATAAATGTGTCCTAAATCTCGTATCTGCATTTTGCTTCACCCTATTTCTACTTATCTTTCCAGCATCTCTTTTAGTGGCTTGTCTTGTATTATACAGCACTGTTGCACAGTGGTTAGCATAGCCACCTCACAGCGTTGGGGTCATGGATTAGATTCCAACCAGGGAACTAAATGTATGGCGTTTGCAGGGGTTTCCTCTGGGTCCTCTGGTTTCATTCCGCACTCCAAAGACTTACTGGTAGGTTAATTGACTTCCAACATAATTAATCCATATGAGAGTGTGTGAGGGATAGGGAATATATATTGTAAGCTGGCTCGCACATGATATAGAAACCCACCACCGGTCTGGAAAGTGGTAAGATTCCTCTTATTATTATTATTATTATTATTATTACCATTTATTTATATAGCGCCACTAATTCCGCAGCGCTGTACAGAGAACTCACTCACATCAGTCCCTGCCCCATTAGGGCTTACAGTCTAAATTCCCTAACACACACGTACACAGACAGACACAGACTAGAAAAGGCCATGGTCGGGAATTGAACTCATGACCCCAGTGCTATAAGGCAGAAGTGCTAACCACTTAGCCACCATGCTGTTAACCAGTATCAGTTTCACAAACACGTTGCCACGTGCTTCCGCTACTGCTGGTTGCCTGCCAGCATTACATCCGGACAATCATTGTCATTGCCGGTGAGCCCAAACATTACATCTATCACTGGCTGGTAAGAATGATCGGTCTATTAAGGGATACTGAAACAGTTTGTGAATCTTGGAGTGACTGTTATTGAATCCATTAGTTCTTTGATCGTTCCTTAATGGATTAAATAGGTTTATGGACTAATATTAATCATTTGGCTGTATATTTTCACTGTGTGTTGTCTCCATGTGTTATCTATTAGTGTCTATTTTTTGTCTTTTAATGATGTTATGGTTTTAACTTTATTTGTCAATCAAGCGTTGTGGCATTTAAACTAACAAGGGATCTCCATTTGGTACTATTTTTACTGTATTTCTAAACAAATTTTAATATATTTAATTTCATGTATTTTGTGTTCCAGTGCTACCTATGGCCCTCATTTAGAATTAGGAGTAAATCAAACTAAAGGGTGCAAAATTGCACCCGGACAATCGATGACCATTTAGATTTGAGTAGGATTTGGCGCATTCCCAACTTTGCACATTCTAAATCTGTCTGTACATTCTAAATCTGTCTGCACATTCTAAGTTTGCTCCAACCCCTGCGACGCAACATGTGCAAAATTGCACAATCTGGCAGGATTTACGCCTGCATTTAAATGAGGCCCTATTTGTGTGTTTTTACTTTCATACTTCGCCAGCACCAACCTTATACTGTATTCGGTAGAATATCCTAGCAGCCCTTATTGGTCCATGATATCCTGGCTGTATGTTGTATATATACGTGCAGATGTATTTTGCAGAATCCTTTAAAACCTCAGTTCTTCCACTAAAGCCGCCTTAAAGCTGAACAGACCTCACCCTGCCTTGATTTATCAGATGGTTACTGGTGACATTGAGGCCTATATATTCATCTTGACACAATGAGGACAGACCAGATGTAAGCAACAGGCCAATCACCCAGCTCTAGGGGAGCTTACAAATTAACCCCTTCAACGCAGCACATGCCTACAACAAACAGCATTGTCTCTCCAAAATCCTGTATTCATTTCACATTCTCTGCAAGGCTTTTGAAGACTGTACTCAGCAATGATTTATAAAGTGACAGCTGAGTACTTGTAACCTGGCAAAGAACAGTGTAAAGGGATTTTGAGGGAAAATACGAATGATTATTCCAAAAGCTTTAAAACCGAGGACATTCTATCGAGTGATGATATCTTCAGCTGGATCATCCCAAAAGCTGCTCTCCAGACACAGCTCATCAGAAGAACATTATCAGTTGTGCAGAAAAAAAGGCAAAAAATAATAAAATAAAATTCCAGATTCCTGTATTTTAGAAGCCAGAGAGAAATAATAAACTCTGATTTCTTGATTTGGGTGTTTTATTCTGATTAAACACTGGTGTGCGGCTCCATATTGTCACCAGAGAGAGATCCCTGGATTTGTCAATGACAGTTGTATACAATGTACTTCATGGGATACCTGCTGGGTTTAAATAGACCTAAGCAAAATGTCATGACATATGGAGCTTGGATCCAGAGTATATACAATCAGATTCCACACTTACTGGTGATGAAATCTGGGCATACACAGGTCGATCCAGCCTATTGGCCCAACCACTGGGCAGCTGGATCTCTGACTATGACCAATAGGCTGTACTGAATTACACAGCAAATTTAAATACTATATCATACATCCAAAGTTCTGTCAAGGGATGGGACTTTTACATATATATTTGTGAATTTTATTTGCGTACCTCCCAATAGTCTTCGTTTTGGTCGGACTGTCCCAGTTCTTGGACCGTGAAAGGGTTGTGACCAGTGCTACCACTAGATGAACCTAGGTGGTTTTCTTGGGCGCCAAGGTTTAGAGACTGCCTAAAACACTAAATAAATGACATAATGTGATTCAGTGTTCTTATTTACTCCTCCTGCACTGGGCGTCGGCCAGTGACATGGAGGGCCAGAAGCCGCCATCATCTTCCCTTAAAGCTATGGGCTGCTGCTCCTCCATGTTGGTAATGGGCAGGGTAGTCTCGCTGAGCCATAATGTCCATAAGGAAGGGGAGGGCTGCCCATGGCTCCATGGGCGTCTGCCCTGGCACTGGGTGTGGCTTCACATGAATGTGGTTTTTGGAGATTGTAGGCGGAAGTTATTTTATATCTGTTTCTTCTTCAAGACAAGAGTAGCAAAACAAAAAAACACTGAATTTGATTTATTGTGTGAAATATTTTATTCTGTCCTTCATTGTCAAAGGTTAAAGACAAGACACAAGAAAACAGTGTGTTGCTTAGTGGCTTGACGTATGTTTGAATTTGAAAGTGTCTTAAAGGGTCCGCATCCCTCTCTAATTCCTTCCATCAGGTCATGTCTCTAGTCACAGTGAGCTGTACAGTGAGATGGCTGCTAGTGAGACACATGTAATTCCATTTAGACCTAATAATGATATTAATGTATATATTTGTAGACCTCTTTCCACAACAGTTCATCTTTATAATAAAGTAATGGATTGTAAGGGATGACTAAGGGCTAGATTTACTAAGCTGCGGGTTTGAAAAAGTGGGGATGTTGCCTATAGCAACCAATCAGATTCTAGCTTTCATTTGTTTAGTACTTTCTACAAAATGACAGCTAGAATCTGATTGGTTGCTATAGGCAACATCCCCACTTTTTCAAACCCGCAGCTTAGTAAATCTAGCCCTAGGTCCTAAACATTAACTTATATAAAGCACGTAGGTAAAATGCAGTATTCTAATCCTAACTAAAAACATAATTTTGATGGAGCATTCATTCCCTTACGGCTCCTTCCAAAACTGTAAACATTGCACCCTGTATCCTGGAGTTAGCAGCTAAATGTTTGGGATTAGATGACACAAAGGAAATCACACTGAAAGAACATAATTTTTCCTATTATGAACCCCCTAATGCTTGTAAATGTGTAATAAATCCCCTCCCCGTGCATCTGTCATTTATAATAAATAACCTCACTTGTATATGTTTTCTTTTCAAATACAGAAAATGTTATTGTGAGGTAAGTTTAGCAGGCTGCGTTATCCATTGAGTCTGTGTTTGGTACAGTACTCTAGGGAGTGGAGAAACCTGTGGTAGAATATTGGTTTGTCGTTACAAAGCAATAAAGCTTGTACAAACAAATGTTGAATACCTGGGAGTGCCCCGTTTAATTCAATAAGAATAGCTCAAAATATAGGTTAGTAGAATAACGAAATGTTTCAGTGTAATGTCCCTTTAAATGACTGGATCACTGCAGGATTTATTTGCTCCATATGAAGTGATGGGTGATGGTTTTGAATCTTTAATGAACGGAGCCACACACGCTGCCCACGCCTGGTCATACGCTCTGTTTCTTTTCCTCCAACACCCTCCACCACTGAGCTGTCTTGGCAGACTGTCCAGAGTCCACTCCAGGTGTTCAGGGCACAATGATCTTCTACGCTGCACACAAAGGCCCCGGTTCCAATAATACGCAGTTTATGGAGCAAATCGTTGGACACCCTGCACACTTTTGCATTGAAACTTGGCACCAATGCACCTTCCAGCTGGCAGTCAAATCTGGCTCTCTCATATTTACATACATTTGAATTGTATAGGTTAACGTCTTCAACTAGCAGGTTTCATTTCATCAATAGGGGGAAGGAGTGCACATGAGATCACCATAGAGGTTAATGGAAACAGCCCCTCTTAAGATGATAGGGTGGTCTGCCGTAAATAACATATTTCTCTTTATTGCCCTGGTTACTGTATTTTCCATCTCATAAATGTTGTACGAGTGATGTACCGCTTCAGTATTTTCTTTTCACCTGTAGAGAATTAAACACAACTGTGTTGAGTACATTCCCAGCATTGCATATATATCTATATCATTTTTACATAATACAATATATTTATTACACACATGAGACATATAATGCGTGTGTGTGGTGTACAATAGCATATATAATATATCTCATGCCCCCATGGTGCTGAAACATTGTGTCACAAATGTGCAGAAATTGGAGCCAAATTGACATTTGTACATTTGAAGGGTTACTGTTACACATATTAAAGTGTTAGAATTAAATATATATGAACTGTAATTTATAGACAATACATAGCCTATTCTCTGCTTGCTACACTTCATTTCTTTATTAATATTTGAATAAGTTCTACATAGGGGCCGATCCCCTCTTGACCGGAGATACAGGGTCACCAGTCGATGTCAGAGCCACACACTATATTGAATCAACAGCGGTTGATAGGATCATGATCAGGCAATGGGGATAAAAGTATTAAGGAGAGCATAGCAAAACAAAAAAAAGGAGTAACTTTGCACCTCGTCAAAACCATGTTGCATTGGAGGGGGAGGTAAATTTTAAATGTGGGGACAGATTTATAGTTGGAGTAGAGCATGACCCAGATCAACATTAAATTTCAGTTTAAAAATAAAGTTTTCAAGAATTTGTGTTACACATGACAAAAAAGTCAGTATTTTTTTTCTTTATGTGCAAAATAATAAAGTAATTTGCACCACTTGCATTGTAACATGGTTTGCCCAGGAGCAAATTTACTCCTTTTTTTACTTTGCTCTCCTTAATGACTCATTGTGTGCGCTCATCTTCCACCCACACTGATGGGCCACCGCTTATAGAGCAGGAACATCAGGGCACAACGCTGAATGTCATCAAAACAATGTAATGTTTCCTAATGATACAAGCTGCAATGTTTAGTTATACACAACATTATACATTGTAGTCATTCTGTTTTTCTGTTAAAGAGGACTGTTGTGGTTCTTTAAATTGATGTTTGCAGTTGTCATTGCTTTAGTCATACAAGATTATTATGATTATTATTTTTATTATTAGGATTATCCAGTTAAACTAGGTCAGAAGTTTGCAAACTTTTGGGGCTCAGCCCCACTATTGATCTGTAATATGTGGTCAGGACCTCCCACCTCAGTCCTACACCCCAGACAAAAACATTGTTGTCCAGTGCACTGCAAGTCAAGGTGACCGGGACTTAGATCTCAGGACAGTTCAGTCATTGGCTCTTTCTCTCTGTCCCCAAACTTGTCTATCTTTCTCCTCCCCCATGCTCCTCACTTGCTTCATGTTCCTGCTCGTACATATCTTTTTGAACCCTGTTCCTCGCAGTCTCTTTTACACTTTCTCACCCTTATCCTCTGTATTTCTCCCTCAGCTCCCCACTCTTACCCTGATCATCCCTCTGCCGCCTCCACAGCCCTCTCTTTTCTTTCCTCACCCCGCTGGCCTTATTGTTTTTCCTTAGAGGTTTATTTCTAAATGGGTGAAAATGTGCAGTGAAAATGGGTGTTTTGCGTCTTTCCCTGTCTATGAAAGGCTACCGGGGTGCTGTCACCGGGGCTACACCAGTGAAAGCTTCCCTAAGCAAAACAAACATTGTGGTACATGTACAGCCGCAATTTTCCTATTGCTATCACTATGTCAGGATGGAAGGCAATACTGAAAGAAAAAATGCTTTATTTATTTAAATAAGGCATTTCTTTTCAATGAGAACTATATTAAATGAACTAATTCTTTAAAAATATGTTTTACGCATTGTTTACATTGTATTTTTTGTTTTAACTAGTGGAACTGGAAGCCCACATCATGGGTTCTATTTTATATTGCCTGGTCACATGTGCACAGATGCATCCAGGACTGGCTGGAGATGTGGTGAGATTACTTTTCCTGCTGCTAGCCAGTACCGCTGGTCAGCTGACTATTATCCAGCCGCTACAGTGATATACTCTTGTTAAATCATGGTGATAGCTGAGAAAAGCCACTATAGAAAAACTACCCTACCGGAAAATATTATCAAAAAATAGATCCGTTAGCCCTGGTTTCTCTCTCTTTTTGAGCCCTTTTTGTCTCTTTCTGATCTTCTCTTGCGTATTGAGCAGTAATGCCGTGAAGAGGGCACCTGCACATTGATGAGCCATCCTGCGATGCTTGCTCCTGTGATAGGAAAGAGAGACAAGTAGATTTGGGTTTAAAGAAAGAACTTTCTCTCCAGAAGCTTAATTGAAGATATTTCACTTTTATACATAATTTTCTAATTTGTAGAATTTTTGCTTTATTTTTATTTACAGCTGTTTTTTTTCTCATGTCTGAAATAGAAATACTGTAAATATAAAGTGGATGTGTGATATTACATACTGTAACTATAAAGTGGACGTGTGATATTACATACTATAACTATAAAGTGGAAGTGTGATATTACATACTGTAACTATAAAGTGGACGTGTGATATTACATACTGTAACTATAAAGTGGATGTGTGATATTACATACTGTAACTATAAAGTGGACGTGTGATATTACATACTGTAACTATAAAGTGAATGTGTGATATTACATACTGTAACTATAAAGTGGACGTGTGATATTACATACTGTAACTATAAAGTGGATATGTGATATTACATACTGTATCTATAAAAAGGATGTGTGATATTACATATTGTATAAAGTGGACATGTGATACTACATATTGTAACTATAAAGTGGATGTGTGATACAACATACTGTAATTATAAAGTGGATGTGTGATATTACATATTGTATAAAGTGGACATGTGATACTACATACTGTAACTATAAAGTGGATGTGTGATATCACATACTGTAACTATAAAGTGGATGTGTGATATTACATACTGTAACTATAAAGTGGACGTGTGATATTACATACTGTAACTATAAAGTGGATGTGTGATATTACATACTGTAACTATAAAGTGGATGTGTGATATTATATACTGTAACTATAAAGTGGACGTGTGATATTACATACTGTAACTATAAAGTGGATGTGTGATATTACATACTGTAACTATAAAGTGGATGTGTGATATTACATACTGTAACTATAAAGTGGATGTGTGATATTACATACTGTAACTATAAAGTGGACATGTGATATTATATACTGTAACTATAAAGTGGACATGTAATATTACATGCTGTAACTATAAAGTGGATGTGTGATATTACATACTGTAACTATAAAGTGGACATGTGATATTATATACTGTAACTATAAAGTGGACATGTGATATTACAAACTGTAACTATAAAGTGGATGTGTGATATTACATACTGTGTAAAGTGGACATGTAATGCTATATACTGTAACTATAAAGTGGATGTGTGATATTACATACTGTAGCTATAAAGTGGATGTGTGATATTACATACTGTAACTATAAAGTGGACTTGTGATATTACATACTGTGTAAAGTGGACATGTGATACTATATACTGTAACTATAAAGTGGATGTGTTATATTACATACTGTAACTATAAAGTGGATGTGTTATATTACATACTGTAACTATAAAGTGGACGTGTGATATTATATACTGTAACTAAAAAAGTGGGCATGTGATATTATATACTGTAACTAAAAAGTGGATGTGTGATATTACATATTGTAACTATAAAGTGGACATGTGATATTACATACTGTAACTATAAAGTGGACATGTGATATTACATACTGTAACTATAAAGTGGACGTGTGATATTACATACTGTAACTATAAAGTGGATGTGTGATATTACATACTGTAACTATAAAGTGGACGTATGATATTACATACTGTAACTATAAAGTGGACATGTTATATTATATACTGTAACTATAAAGTGGACATGTGATATTACATGCTGTAACTATAAAGTGGATGTGTGATATTGAATACTGTAACTATAAAGTGGATGTGTGATATTACATACTGTAACTATAAAGTGGACATGTGATATTATATACTGTAACTATAAAGTGGACATGTGATATTACGAACTGTAACTATAAAGTGGATGTGAGATATTACATACTGTGTAAAGTGGACATGTGATACTATATACTGTAACTATAAAGTGGATGTGTGATATTATATACTGTAACTATAAAGTGGACGTGTGATATTATATACTGTAACTAAAAAAGTGGGCGTGTGATATTATATACTGTAACTAAAAAAGTGGACGTGTGATATTACATATTGTAACTATAAAGTGGACGTGTGATATTATATACTGTAACTAAAAAAGTGGGCATGTGATATTATATACTGTAACTAAAAAGTGGATGTGTGATATTACATATTGTAACTATAAAGTGGACATGTGATATTACATACTGTAACTATAAAGTGGACATGTGATATTACATACTGTAACTATAAAGTGGACGTGTGATATTACATACTGTAACTATAAAGTGGATGTGTGATATTACATACTGTAACTATAAAGTGGACGTATGATATTACATACTGTAACTATAAAGTGGACATGTTATATTATATACTGTAACTATAAAGTGGACATGTGATATTACATGCTGTAACTATAAAGTGGATGTGTGATATTGAATACTGTAACTATAAAGTGGATGTGTGATATTACATACTGTAACTATAAAGTGGACATGTGATATTATATACTGTAACTATAAAGTGGACATGTGATATTACGAACTGTAACTATAAAGTGGATGTGAGATATTACATACTGTGTAAAGTGGACATGTGATACTATATACTGTAACTATAAAGTGGATGTGTGATATTATATACTGTAACTATAAAGTGGACGTGTGATATTATATACTGTAACTAAAAAAGTGGGCGTGTGATATTATATACTGTAACTAAAAAAGTGGACGTGTGATATTACATATTGTAACTATAAAGTGGACGTGTGATATTACATACTGTAACTATAAAGTGACAGTGTGATATTACATACTGTAAATATAAAGTGGATGTGTGATATTACATACTGTAACTATAAAGTGGACGTGTGATATTACATACCGTAACTATAAAGTGGATATGTGATATTACATACTGTATCTATAAAGTGGATGTGTGATATTACATATTGTATAAAGTGGACATGTGATACTACATATTGTAACTATAAAGTGGATGTGTGATACAACATACTGTAATTATATAGTGGATGTGTGATATTACATATTGTATAAAGTGGACATGTGATACTACATACTGTAACTATAAAGTGGATGTGTGATATCACATACTGTAACTATAAAGTGGATGTGTGATATTACATACTGTAACTATAAAGTGGACGTGTGATATTACATACTGTAACTATAAAGTGGATGTGTGATATTACCTACTGTAGCTATAAACTGGACATGTGATATCACATACTGTAACTATAAAGTGGGTGTGTGATACAACATACTGTGACTATAACATGTGATTTAACATACTGTAACTATAAAGTGGATGTGTTATATCACATACCGTAAGCCACATTTAACAAGGTTTATTTTATGTAGCTGTGTGAGCTGGGAGATATCTGTGAGAATTGAGCTGTGGTAGTTATTTTATCAGTTGTTTTTCCAGAGGCTTGTGTCAGATGTCATCTTTATTTTACAAAGTCATCCCTCTCATTTGCATAGAACTTACCACTGGCATAAGCTGAGGGGTAAAGGGTAGTGAGGGGACATAAATTAGCAAAAAAGACTAAAAAAAAAATAGAATATTTTAGTTTTTGGTATATTTGTAATTTATGAATATTAACAATTTGCATGTTAGATGTTACAATTTGAAAAAAACAATGAAAAAAGTCTATTCTAGAAAATACAATACAAATATGTAGGAAAATTGTGTTATAAATATTGGAGAGGTTATGTGATGCAGGTACAACTAATGTCCTTTCCCAGTGGTTATGGTATCTTTAGTTTATTCACCACTCAGCTAAGGTCACTTAAATTATTACTGCATGCCTAGTGCTGTAAAAGTAAAGCATTGCACACTGGGTATTTTACTATACTTAGGTTCAGGCTTACAAATTGTTTTACACCAGCAGATATTATTCACCAGAGTAATGGACTTGACTGCTGAGAGCCCACAGTTTGCAGTCTCCGAGCTAGTTTGGCCAGGAAGCTGTTGACTAAACGGGACGGTGGTCAAAGACGGCCCGAGGTTAAGGCTGGAGGCTCTGGTTCACGTCAGTAAACAAGTCCGTGGCCAGGGTGGGAAGAAAGCAAACAAACAAGGTCAGAACAAGTCGGGTCAGTACACAGGAATCAGATAGAATAACTAGGAGCTCTAAGAACAAAATTGACTCAACTTCTAGTTTTGTATCAAGATTGCTGAATACTTGTTGGGTCATCTGCCTAACTCCACCAGATTTTAAATCTACAGCACAAATGGGGCAGTAGACATTAATATGTTAACTGACAGTAAGGCTTATGTGTAAATTAAAAGTCCTCTAACAAGACCTTACCTGAAATATCTATAGTTCTTAAATTCTGAGAAGAGTTTTACATACAAGACATTTTACATAAATATTAAATTATATATATATATGCAATGGCCAAAGTGAGCTGGTACACGGCATAGTTGCCGACTTTGTGACTCTGTCCTCCGGGAGGAAGAGTTGAGGTGGGGCTTAGTGATGCGATTAAGCCCCGCCCCAGGTATTCAATGCCGTGAATTCCGGCATTTTTTTAGGATCCGGGAGGGTTGCTTACTCCTCTGGGAGTCCGGGGGGACTCCCTGAAATTCGTGAGCCTCCCGGAAATTCCAGAAGAGTAGGCAAGTGCGGTATACGGTGGTATGACACAACGCCACTTCTCTTACTGCTTTCATGGTAAAACTATAAAATGCGATTCACACACATATATATATATATATATATATATATATATATATATATATATATATATATATACACTTTTCTGTTATTTTTCAATGAACCAGGAAAAATCGGTGTAAAATGCGTTGGGTTGAAAGTTGTGGCATAGTGCAGTAACACTCCAAACTTTAAGGGAAATAAGGAAAAAACACACAGAGAGATTTGCAATTGTCCATTGTGGTTCATTTTATAAAATTATTTATATCTGAATATCCGCAAATGATATATTTAGTATGAAAGAAACAATTCTTTACAGTAAAATAAAATGTTAAATTAAAGATAAAAAATAACTAATCTAAGCAAGCGTATGCAGTCCTACTTATGGAGTTCTGGAATTTTTACATTACTAAAACTTGAACTATTATGCTATACTGAACACATATAGGAATAAATAAGAAAAACTACTAAACACAACTATAGCAGTACAAAAATATTATATCTGGTTAGCAAAATAGGTCCTTAGAAATTCTTTAGGAAATGAGGGGATCATGAATAAGTGTGACATTATTCCAGAAAAGCATTCAATGATTTGCTGACAAAATCTATAACCGCATTAATATAAAATGAGTAGAGTTTATTAAGGTGAAAGCAGTGGTTAGCATAGAAAGTCTTGAACAAGTGACTGTTTAGAATGGATTATTTACTGGAGATAGTCTCTGCTTGGGGTTATGTTCATGGTAAAAAGTGGCTATAAAGTCTAGTTGGCCGCGAGGTGTCTCTGGAACGTCCGTGAGACACTTTGCGGTGGAGATTTGACAGCAATCACTACTCATTTTTCTTCGCACCCCATGGAGGTACAAGGGAAAATGAGCAGAGATTTCTACTGTAATTGCCGGCAATTGAATCTCCTGCTAAGGGTCGTTTCTCCAGCCTGGTGGAGCAGTCCTCCTCTTTTAGCACCAATGGTCACTCTCTTCTCATGCACATCCTTCACTCTGTTGGCATTTGTGGTACTGTTCTCTCCTGGTTTACTTCAGCCTGCTTATTGGAAGGGCATTGAGGACTGTATTGTAAAAGACTAAATGGTAACTAAACCTCAAATAACACTTGATCCAGTATGACAAAATAAACATTCACAAGTAAAAATATCCATATAGCAGAAGTATAAATGAGGATCCAAATGGGGATGAATGCTGTAAAATGCTTGGCTTGCAGTCTCACCACTGCACTTACCTTTAAGGATTAAGCTTTTCCTCAGGAGTTTGAAGTAGCCAATAGGATTCTGTGGGGTGGGGTTAGGAAGTCTTTACCAGCAAGAGGGATAGGAGAATTTCCCCATCTATCTTCAGGATTTCCCTCCCCTCCCTCCCCAATGTAATTTGTTTTCTCACTGACATTCTGGTGGGTATTCAATTACGATTTGTGGCCGCGATTACACAGGGCTGATGTATAAAGCGTCATTGTGGTACCGCAACATCACACATTTCCTTGCGTGAAAGCCACAATGTTGCAGTACAGGGAACTGTGCAACCGCGAATCCTAGTTGAATATGCCCCTCTGTGTTGTTGTTATCCTGGTTTTCTCTCCTAATACAAACGAGGCACAGTCGGCGAGATAGCGGTGAAGCCAGCGTTTAATACATGGGCGCAAGTGTTATGTTCGGCCATAGTAGTCTTCCCCTTTCGCTCTTGTCTCTTCATGGTCACTTGTGTAGGTGACCAGGGTATCGTTTCAGCAAGCATGCCTGTGTGGGCAAAAGGGGCGGAGTCTATCTGACACCTTTAATGTAGCACCGGGAATCAGGGCCAGCTGGCCAACCCAAGTTCTCGTTGGTATTGACTGGTAGCTGTTACAGCATCTGCTTTCGTTGCCATCATTTTTGCTATAGCAATTAAAACTGTGACCTTAGGGCGCCAAAAATGTAAACATCCGTAAATGTCTGTGTTATTGCAGATTTCTGAGTTGATCTTAGACAGCTTGAGGGTAAAGGGGAAGGTGGTGCCTTGGTGAGGTGTCAGCCGCTGGCATTTAGATGTTTGATATACAGCTGAGTGCAAGCAGGATTATGTGCATAACTAGGGGCCTGATTCATTAAGGATCTTAACTTAAGAAACTTCTTATTTAAGTCTCCTGGACAAAACCATGTTACAATGCAAGGGGTGCAAATTAGTATTCTGTTTTGCACATTAGTTAAATACTGACTGTTTTTTCATGTAGCACACAAATATCAAATTTAAATTTCAGTGACGTATAAGCAATCAAGTATTTGTGTGCTACATGAAAAAACAGTCAGTATTTAACTTATGTGCAAAACAGAATACTAATTTGCACCCCTTGCATTGTAACATGGTTTTGTCCAGGAGACTTAAATAAGAAGTTTCTTAAGTTAAGATCCTTAATGAATGAGGCCCTAGATCTCCATCCTTGCAGGATCACAGGTCTATTAAGGTAATTTACACCTTTAGACAACCCTCTACTGACCTTTACCTGGAGTGAGGCATATTTAGCAACCCCTTATCTTCAGGTCTGGTGCACCTTCATACATTTTGTTTATATATTCTTGAATTCTCTGTAGTTAGTTTATAAAGTGGAACTTGTATTAGTGGCCCCAAAACATTACTGAAGGGAGTAAAATTTGCTTTTCTAAAAATAAAACCATCTTGTGTTTACAAACAGATACCAGTTCTCTGGCAAGAGTTTTCCTTTTTATAAGATTACTCAGAACAGCCAAACACTTAACATTTCCAG
Source organism: Mixophyes fleayi (assembly GCF_038048845.1). NCBI lineage: Eukaryota > Metazoa > Chordata > Amphibia > Anura > Limnodynastidae > Mixophyes > Mixophyes fleayi. Next base: position 115,443,237 of record NC_134409.1, read on the forward strand.
AGCGTTTATTGCAGTTGTAAAATTCAGCAATAGTATTACAATGTGTGCTGGAATGTGTTAAAGTTACCATGCTATGTTCTCTGGAAACAAAATTATAATGGTTGTACAATCTTTACTTGTAAGTTATCGTATTACTGTTGTCTGTGTAGTCTGTATTCCATGGGGCCACTTTGTGATATGATAGAATCTACTGTATATCGCCTGACGATGAAGAATTGGGCGTATGTCCATTTACGCCACAGAAAAAACATTTCTTGCGCTTGCATTTGCACAATATACGCCCATAATTTCAGTTGAGCGAATCTTAGACTTGTGTCTGCTTGTGCTTGCTGAGTGGGTCAGGGGTTGCCACATGTAAGCTTAGTGTGAGTGTGGAGTCAACTACGCAGGGGCGCACGCAGGGGAGGTTTCTGGTTCTCCAGAAACCCCTTCCCTCCGCGAAGAACAGTGTCCCTACATAGCGGCACTGTACTATACAGCAGCCGCGGCGCTGTCAAAGAAGCGTCCGCGGTGGTGCTTCTTTGACAGCGCCGCGGCTGCTGTTCAGTGCAGTGGCGCCGAAATGGTGCTGCTGCTGCGCACGGCCGCATGCGCAGCAGCTCTCTCTATATGTTTTTTTTGGACATCCTGGGTCATGAGATCGATTCCCGACTATAGCCTTATCTGTGTGGAGTTTGTATGTTCTCCCTGTGTTTGCGTGGGTTTCCTCCGGGTGCTCCGGTTTCCTCCCACACTCCAAAAACATACTGCTAGGTTATTTGGCTGCTATTAAAAATTGACCCTAGTCTCTGTCTGTCTGTGTCCCTGTTTGTCTGTCTGTGTTTGTGTGAGTGTGTGTCTATATTTGGGAATTTAGACTGTAAGCTCCAATGGGGCAGGGACTGATGTGAATGAGTTCTCTGTACAGTGCTGCGGAATTAGTGGCGCTATATAAATAATCATCATCATCATCATCATTTATTTATATAGCGCCAACATATTCCGTAGCGCTTTACAAACATAATAAACTAATAAACAAACTGGGTAGAACCGACAAAGAGGTGAGAAGGCCCTGCTCGCAAGCTTACAATCTATGTGTTGATGATGATGATGATGATCCTGCATGCGCCCCTGCTACGCCTATTAAAGATGCAGCCGATTTTGATCTACATCAATTTTTCAGATATGTCTTTCTGTTTCATCTTGTCTATGTGGTTATATAGAACATACTGCTGGGCACAGACTATCCCAACATGCTGGATGTAAATTATCACATCTTGGAGACTTTTTAAGTATGTCCTGTCTGCCCTTTGTGTGTTCATGATTGGAACTATTTATAAGAAGGTATGTGATACTGTTATGTGACACTGTCTGCTTGTGTCATAGCTACGTGTGCCATGTGTAAGTGTTTTTAAGACTTTCTCATTGCATAGACTCACATAGTGCCAGTTGTCTGGCTGTAAATGTTCCTTGAAACTTTAGTTTTCCCAAGACTCCTATATACAATGATATACATTTAGACTGTATCTCCTGCTACCAAAGCCCCGAGAATATACAGTAGAGTAGAATATATAAGTTATGTTTCCGAATGTCACAGATTAATGATCTTAGTGTCGTAGAATGTTAGAAACAATGGATTTCTTACAATAGAATTTTAGGGGCCTATTCATTCCAAGCAACTTTTTATCACATTAATTATCGCTGTGGTTTAGCGATATTTTATATCCACGACACCTGAATGATACTCAGCCCCCACCACAAGTGATATTTAGAGCAAAAAGACTTATATGTATGTTGCTCTGTAGTCCTCTGTTCTGCTCTGCATGGAATAAAAATATAGTGATAGATAAAATATATGCTACATTATATTATTTACCATCTCTCCCCTCACTCTCCAAAAATATTTTTTATTTTATGGGACCAGGGCATTTATTCTAAACAGATCCTTACTGGGGAAAAAACTATTTTAATTATTACTTTAATAACAAGTATAGTCGTGGTCAGTGGAAGAGCTACCTCCAGTGTAGTGGGTTTGTTTCTGTGGGGCCGAGGTGAGGCGGGGCTGGCAATGTCCCAAGCAGGGCTTCATTACACAAGCGCTGGACCCCATGTAGTATTATTATTATTATTATTATTATTATTATTATTATTATTAACCTTACTTATAGGGTACCATATGAGGTCTGCGTACAGAGGGAAACAACGAGACAGTACATAGTATAACAGTATAATACAGTAAACAAATAATACTACAACTCTCTACACAGCTACTGGGGTGCTAGGGGTAAATGCAGCACAGGCTGAAACCTATGCCCATTAGCGTGGGCTCAAGTAACAGGTTTAGAGGCTCCGAAAGAGGTGTGAAGACAATGGAGGAGTGGAGTCAGTAGGCAGAGAGTGTGTATGTCGAGGAGAACATAGTAGGGGCCTTTTCTGAGCATGTACAATAAAACCAAGAATGGAACTTCACTAGAAATCCAACAATGGAGCCACATGATGAGTGGACAGGAATCGCCAAGCCCTCCCTGATATATTTTACTATGGGACCCAGTGATGCTGTGATCCACCACTGGTCTTGTTAATTGATAAAGAGGCTCCTCCATACAAAAGCCAGTGGTAACCCCCTTCATATATATGACGGAGTGAAAACTGCCTATTGTCTGAGAAATTACCCATTTTCATGGCACTTTTCTCCCTTTGATAAATCAGCTCCATAATCTTCACAAGCAGGAAATAAATAAACAATAAATACTATAATTGAATTGGAAGAAGGATCCATACGTGATTACAGAACAATTTGCTATTTCGCATACGGGTACCTACCCAAAGTCAAAAAATAAAGTAAAAATTGTTGGAAGCTAATATGTGATATATATAGCTAATATCAATAAATAATAATTAATAAAGCACAGATATTAAGATTGATTTATACAGTACAGTATTAGGCAATTTAGAATAGACTGCAAATACTAGAAGTAAAACAGAGATGAATTATAAAGTAAATATATAGCTAAAACAGCATTGATATGTATAAATGTTATGTTTAAACTGTTGTAAAGAAATAACAAGTTAAAAAAATGAGATCAAAGTATATAATAATTACAACAACAAATTAGCTCCAAATTATGCAAAAATAACATAAGCAACAAAACATTCAGCACATTGTAATATTTATAATTTAAGCAACAAAAACATAATCCGATGCCACCTAGCTAAATCATGTTCCCTTGAATTGCAGCACGTTGGTGAAGGCTGGCCCCTATTGAAATGTATCTATATTGCTGCAAGAAAGTATCAAGAGTGTGTGATTAAATATTTGTCTTCTATGGCACTAGCCAGAATGGCATCATTTTACATCCCATTTTATTAGTCCACTGCTTTGCCTGCATAACTTAATTTAGAAAAAAACACTCAATAAAAACAGAATAAAAATAAGATCAAAGAATCTTAACTTCACTAAAATAAATTTGGCTTCAAATTAAAAGGAGCACAGCTCTCCAGCTATATAAGGGTTTAATTAATATTGTCTTGTTTGTACAGGGCTTAGGCAGATGCGACACAGCATAATATTTATAAACGGGTGAGAGTTTGCAGTTAGAGGAGCTTACGTTATACTGTGGGTAAATGTTGAGTTGCAGCCTTTAAGCATGGAGATTAAATATTTGCTTGTTTTCTTAAGACTGGTGAAGACTTCTTATAATGTGTGCAGCCTCTTAAACTGGAACTCAAGTGTAATGAATAGGCTTACATTCTGTGGCTTCTAGGTCATAACCATCCAGTTTACTGTACTCAGAATTAAAATAACTTAATAGAAAAAAAAAAAAAAAAATTTCTTTGATGGGTAAATTACCTGAATAGTGTTTTTTATCATTCCCACATAAACCATATTTACCTCTAAAAATAGTTTTGCCTAACTAACTGTATCTGTTTTTACTCCTTTTTAATAACTCTCTCTACAGATATAAGTCAGGATTGTGTTTATTTTAAAACCACTGTAAAGCTGGTGAAACTGGTCTTATCTTTCTCCGTTGCACAAACGGCTGGTGGCAATTTAGAGTACCACAGCGTTGAGCGGTGCGTATGTGATCACATGATAAGAGTTTGGTGTCTCAGTTTCGCCCAAGTTGACCAATCATTGTAACGTGTGTATAGCATTGGATGGGATTTGATCCAGTGTGGTAGAAAGCCAGTTTCAACCATGACGCACATCACTGCATACGGGAGGTTGTCATTCAACCCTTTCAAGCAGGAGCAAGATGACCCAGTCTGAACTGGGATCTAATTGTTCAGCACGGTAACTGAACAACTGGATCAGTGCAATATGTCTAGCATGTATGCAGCTGTGATTGTTGTGGCGTGTACAGCTATTTGCATTTATCATCATAATTTATTTATAAGGCATCATAGAATCTGCAGTGCCAGACACTCAATATACAGATACATGAATACACATAAGTATAATAACAAATACATTTCTAGGATAAATTGCTAGTACCGTATTGTATATAGGTAGGTTAGTGCCAATATTGTATTTGAATATAGCAAGTATTGTGTGTGTGTGTGTGTGTGTATAGATCAGTGATGGTCAACCCATATACTTCAAGGGCCGTATGTGCACCCTCCAGCCTCCAAAAAAGGACGGATATTACCCACTTGTCACAAATTACCCTTACATACCCTCAAATACCACATGTATTCTGAAACTACCCCACATGCCACAGTCTTCCCCACATGTCCCCTATTCCACTTAAATATCACCATATGATACTCAAACCTCCCAACATGTCCCTAATATGTCACTTAGACCTACCCATGTGCCCCTCAGACCTCCCTACTTGCACCTCACATACCACTTAGACCTCTCCACATGCCAATCACTTGTCACTCAGACCTCCCCATATGCCCCTCAGAATTAACCCATGTGCCACTCACATTTCTCCCACATGCCACTCACACCTCCCCACACTAACCTACACAGCCGGAGCCCGCGGGGGTAGGAGAGAGAGCACATGGTGCAGAATGAGCAGCACTAACTCCTCCTAGTCCTCCTCTGATTGGCTGTGCTGTGTGACCTACCTGCAGTGTGGAAAGGAAGTCACATGACACGGAAGCTGGCTGCTCCTATTCATCTTATTCTCTGCTTTATAACTAAATGGAGAATATGTCAGATCATCTGGCAGGGGGCTGCAGGTGAACCCTGGTGGGCTTTGGGGTTACAGACCTCCTATTGTTTAATCCCTGGGATGGATAGATAGATTGATAGACAGATAGATAGATAGAACCCTCAGGACCTATATAAATCCCTTATACATTCTCTCATTGTCTCTCGTCTTGACTACTACAACCTACAGCTATCTTCCTTTCACCACTCTTGCCCCTCTGCAATCCGTCCTAAACGCCACAATCCCAATAAAAAAACAAAAATATATAAAAATGCTAAATATAAAATAGGAAAAGAGTTACATGTCTAAAACTTATTCATGTAAACATGTATCATATTTTCTTACAATATAACTAATATATCAGTCTCATTCATACAATGACACGTGACATTTTTCTGTCTGAAGCAAGACATTTCAATTACAGTACTTATAACAATTCTCTACTGTGGCAGTACTATTATGATAATTCCAGTAATTCAACTTACACGTATACTATTTTACGTGTATTAATGTTTAATGACTGAAATACACTAGCATGTGACCTATGTACATATGTGAAATAATGTAAGTGACAGCCTCTTTTTTTTTAGTTCCCATTCTTTTGCCAATAACGTGACAAAAAAATTCAAAACATTACCAATCAGGCAAAATGTAATAATTCTATTGTCTAATCTATTTACCTTTTTCCTAAATTATTGGATTTTACATCAGCAATTTACTCTCATATAGCTATGTTGGAAGTGATTTAAAACAATTCACAGAGCATCAAATGATCTGAACAAACCATTACTGGTATCTACATTCCCTGACCTCCAGCCTGAGAAAACAGTTTGCTCTCTTTGCAGAGGATTGGCTTTGCAATTATTATTCCATATAGTGCTCTGTTAATTGTCTCTACCTGCAGGATGTTTTGATGGTGTGACAAAAAATATGTTATACTTATATTCATGTATCTCGTTAAGCCCCTGTTTGCTGCCATGTGAAATCAGCTCCTAGGAATAGATACTGAAGCTGGGCTGTTAGACCTGGCAAAGTAAAGCCCTGAAGAGGTAATCTGGACTCTTAATTGGTTTCTGCCCATCATTTGTATGATAAGTGATCTTATTTTAAGACAATATTCTGGGGATGCAAGTTCTGTAAATCACTGCAAATGCTTAACATTTGAAAACTATCCCTTTTAATCCCTTTTAAATAACTCTCTAAAGTGGAACTCACTATGTTAAGACAAAATACAAAGTTAGTAAACAGGGATAGTGCTTTCTCTTAATCTGGAGGGAAGAGGCTTTGACAGTACAATAACCTGTAGGGAGTCAATCAAACCTTGTAGAATAAGGTTTGTAGAATATAGCAGAGCAGCATTGGATACATTAGGGGACCCACCGGATTTAGATAGATCCTCCCATTACTATTGCTGCTATGAGGAATTTTTTTAGGTTCATAACTCTCAAAACAGGGGATGCCCATGCAAGTGTGGATGTCTGGGAAGCATAATTTGGCTTCTTCCTTACTGGTTATAACTGATTAGTCAGATATTCCTTTTCCTCTGAGCGACCAGATGGGAGGACCAGATACGGAAAAAAGGTGAGAGCATTTCTAAAACTTCTCAAAATAAATCAAGTTTTAGGACTCTCACTCTAATAGTCAGTACTTATTCAGAGTCTTGTTCAGCAGTCTGCCATTTTTATTTAAATGCATGACCCCCCCCCCCCCCCCTCTACCAGCAACCTATACTGCAGTCCACACAATGTGGTGGATGTTAATACCATGTTGATGCTACATAATACTGAACTACAATATTGAACTCTATAATATATATATATATATATATATATATATATATATATATATATATATATATATACATAGATATGTAGATATATACTGTATATATAGTGTTTAAGTCTGAACTGCTCTGCAGCATCAAATCCTGGCCAGATCAAATCCTGGCGTAAGTAGATTTCTAGAGGTTAAGGGTCAAGAGTTATACTCTGTCCTAAGACTGTCCCTACCCTGTAAACTATAAAAATACATCCAAACGTTCCAGATGGTAAATGGAACTTTAGGCTACACCTCAATCTGCCACGCCCTTACCCAATCCGGCCACGTCACAACCCACCACATGCAACCATAACCCCAATTTCATTACCAGCGCAAAAATTATTAGGCTCTGCCCTCTTTTACCATGGTCTGTCCTGCGAAGTATGGGACCGTTGGTGTTATGTCAATATGTATCTATAAAGGATACGGGAACAACGTTATGTCCTGGAAATCTGTACAGGGTATTCATCTTTATTAGCGTGAATTAGTAACATGGGAACTCTGAAGATGAGTTACTCTGATAGACTAGGTGTTTATAGGTTAGTAAGTTCAGTTCTCGTAAGAAATCCTTGTGCACAAAACAGACATGATCTGTGTGGGGGTCCCATGACTTAACCTGATCCACGATCTGTGAGAAATACAGAATTTATGGCACTGACTTACTGCAAAGATGACTGGATGTCGGAACAGTTAAGCTTCCAGTCAGCATCTTTAGCAATACAAGTTTCCTCTTTATCACAGAAAATGACATAATATTAATATCTGGGCATCCAGATATTCCATTGTATCACACGGTGAAGTCTACACGTCTAACGTTTTACAGATGGGCTGAATTTTGTTTTTTCCTTGTAGATTTTAAGCTCCTTCTGATGTGTTAAATGATGTAACCTCAAAAAGACCTGTGGGTTGAGAACCTTTAAATTGGCTACATTTAAGGTCAACGCCAACTTACTTCACACTGGAGAAATGCAGTGATCTGTCTCTAAGTTGCAACATAAATGTAATAAAGGGGATTGATGGGTTTAAATGCTGTCAATTCCTTTCCGCTCTCTCAGACATAACTTGTGGATAAACCCAACAATAGTTTGGAGATTAAACACTTTTATTTGTATGGGAGAGTTTAGAGATCTTGATGAGACATACATAACATGGTGTCAGAGAGTGGGAATAGTGGTGCCCTTATAAGGGGAAAAATCAGCAAAACAAGAACTAAAAACTAAAACTAAAGATTGATTAATACATTTTCAGCTGTTATAATTCTATTCCATGTTCAGTGGAAAAAAAACTACTACATGCATTTATAGAAAGAGAACAGGCCATCAAAAGATCTCTCTGTCTCTCTTTCTCATTCTCTGTCTCTGTCTCTCTCCCTGTCACTCTCTCTCACACACTCTCTCTCTCTCTGTCTCTCTCTGTCACTCTCTCTCTCTCTTTCTCATTCTTTGTCTCTGTCTCTCTCCCTGTCTCACTCTCTCTCTGTCTCTGTCTCTCTCTGTCACACTCTCTCTCTCTCTCACTCTCATTCTCTGTCTCTCTCTCTCTCACACACTCTCTCTCTCTCTCTGTCTCTGTCTCTCTCTCTGTCTCACTCTCTCTCTCACTCTCTCTCTGTCTCTGTCTCTCTCTCTGTCACTCTCTCTCACTCTCATTCTCTGTCTCTGTCTCTCTCCCTGTCTCACTCTCTCTCACACTCTCTCTCTGTCTCTGTCTCTCTCTGTCACACTCTCTTTCTCTCTCTCTCATTCTCTGTCACTCTCTCTCTCTCTCACACTCTCATTCTCTCTCACTCTCTGTCTCTCTCTCTCTCTCTCTCTCTCTCTCTCTCTCTCTCTCTCTCTCTCTCTCATTGTTTATTTCAATTTATTTCCATACAACTTTACATATACTCTTTTTTTTGTCTTTAAGCTCCAGATTTTTTTGTTGTTTTCTTTATTTCATGTTTTATTTAACAAATCAGCCAAAATCCTTTAGTATTACAATGCAATCACATAATAAATTCTGATACAGTAAACTCATTGGTGTTTTCTTTATATCAACAGAAACTAATATAACAGGAAAGTTCAAAACAGGGGAAAGAATTCCCAATAATGGAAGGAGAGGAGGTTATGGGGATAGGGAAGGTGGATTTAAAAAGAGAGTGGAGAGAGGAAAATGGGAAAGTCAATCTATACACTAATTCTAAGAGGTTTTAGTAGTCGCCCATCACACAGTGTAGGAAGAAGGGAGCATTGATTTGGCTACAAGTTGAATGCACTGTAGCAAAGCTTTTAGGGGTCTATGCATCAATAAGGTGCGGTGCAACTAAATATGCATTAGGGCACATTGCATTGATACATATTTATGCACCGCTTGAATGCATCATGCCGGGGCTACTCTGGGAGCCCCAGTGAAATGACCCCTTTCCTGCAATTTCTTTTTCCTATTTACCGACAGCTTTGCACTGCCGGTGATAGGAGGAAGTGCTGTGAGCATGAGCACAGCACTAACACTGTATCGGATTCTGCAAAGCCAAAAAGGCTTCAGCGGAATGTCATAGGAAATGACAGGTAACGCCATCCTGAGATGGCATTAGCTTTCTGCGCAATGCAAAGCTTATCAAAGTGTTATGCACGTTTTGTCGCTATCCAATAACGATTGTCGAACCTCGATTTGTGTTTCCAATGCACAAAGATATTTATTATCGAAAAGTAGCAGAATAATTCAAGCGAAATAAAATAATTACAGCCGTTACTTATCGCAGGCGCCCTGGATCCAGTGAACAGTCATTCAGGTCTGAAGTCTGTGGTCAAAGAAGACTGGTCACTACATCAAGAGCTCCTGCTTATATGCAGTCAGAAATACAGTGAAACAATGTAGATGATGTGGCTTGCTTCTATTGGTCCAGGTTTCAGGAAGGTCCAGGATGTTGCAGATCATAGGCCAGTTCAAACCAAAATATCCAAAGGTGGGGGTCATCTCTCCAGGGGATGTGCTCCGACTTTCCCACCAATAATCCAGTTTCAACTAGTCTATTAGCATTTTATAGTCAGTATCACTTTAAACATTTATTCCCTAACATCGCTATCTAGAGTATGCAATGTGCGATCTCTTCGGCGAAAGAACCGGACAACTGCTGATGAATAGGGGATTATAAAGATACCAGACATGACACATTTCCTATAACCTGAACCTTATGTTTTACTAACATGCATATAACTTATAATATTAAACATAAATACTACTATTTTTTGGCATAAATAACTATGTGTTGCAACTACAATTAATGTGTATTAATTACAAATGTGTGTGTTTGTGCGAATGTGTATAAAAGTGTAAAAACTCTTATTGCCACTTGTTACTGCTAGATACGCCCTTCCACGCCGTAGCGTGTTGTACGCATATTTTCAGACAAAGACAACCAAGTTTGCTCGATATTAATTTAAATGACTTTATCAAATATGCTGACTTCGACAAAAGCTTGATACATTGCAGAACATTGCAGTCCCCATAGTCATCTATGAAGACTGTGATGCTGCATGATATTTGCCTAAACAGAGATGATTTCTGTGAAATCTCCTCTGGTAGGCAGTTAATGCATAGCAAATATACTGAAAAGATGCAGAAACAGAAAATCTTGATGTATAGATCCCTTAGTCATAGGCTAAACCATGACGTACAGTAATAGCAAAAGGGGCATCAGCAAGGTGTAAAATGACCCTGTGACAGTATATGGGAGAACACTTTATTGACTTTATCAAGCACTAACTGTTAAACAAAGCAACTCTTAGACGTGAGAGTATTCCTGTTTTATTCCACATTGGGTTTAAATAATTGCTGCCATTCAACTTTCTGTCTTCTCTTTTTTTGCTTATATAATCAATTTAAGTTGCCGACTATAGTTTCTCTGTACATTTTGGTTGTTTAATGTCAGCTATTTTAAGTCGCCCACAAACCATAAATATGTTTTGTGTAGTATACAGCAAATGTATACATTTCTTCACATCTCTAGCTGTAATTAAGAGGCTCCGCAGACGACACATGTGGGCACCTTTCAAATCGAATTGTATTTTTGGGGCACCGAAGAAGGACCGGTGCTAGATTGCTTTTGATTTGCCTGCGAATCTGTACTTTCCGTGAGGAAGTGCCCTCTCCCTGGCTCATGTTCCCCTCTCAGTGATGAAAGGACAGGATGCACATCTTCAAATGATTTAAACGTGGTGTCTTACTTCAAGAAGCAATTCTACTTTGGCTATTTATATTCAAGTTGGGTTTTAATGTGGAACATGGAATTTTCTTTCCATTTTAAAAGAAAAAAAAAATCATTTCTTTTAAAAACCGAAATAAGAATGTCGAAACTGAACATTTCTAGGATCTATATGTACGGTGACAATATTTTATTGCATATATTTTTTATGAAAATTTTTCATTTTTCATATGTTTTTACCCTTCATAAAATGAGTGTTAGGCTGGGTACACACTTCAAGTTTTTCACCCGATTATCGTGCCAATTACACGATAAACTACTGTTAGGTTGGATATCGCATTAGTGTGCACGCTCCAACAATCATGTTTTATCATTCCGAAGCACATTGTATTGTTTGATTTGATTTTATAAACTGACTAAAAATCTCTATAAGCGATGGAGCGATGATGGGCAAATTTTGAAGTGTGTATGCACTCACGCCCAGCAGTTTACAGTAGGCAGATCTCCATAGAGTTTACAGAGACATGGGGCTAGATTTACTAAACTGCAGGTTTGAAAAAGTGGAGATGTTGCCTATAGCAACCAATCAGATTCTAGCTGTCATTTTGTAGAAAGTACTAAATAAATGAAAGCTAGAATCCGATTGGTTGCTATAGGCAACATCCCCACTTTTTAAAACCTGCAGTTTCGTAAATATACCCCATGATCTTTTCAGCCGTTAGTTATGACAGATGAAGAGCACAGATCGGAGGATAAATCTTGTAAAATCTGTACAGTGTGTACACATGAATCAGCATGCTGATCAAGACTTTCAGTCATTGGTAAAATCGATAACAATACCTGTATTGTGTACCCAGCTTAGTCTTACGATGTATAACTATTGCAGGTTGAGGAATCATGCTGTAAAGATATGTGATGTTGACACTAGCAGCAGAGTCTGGCCTCTTCTGATTGGCTGTTTGCATATTGACCCCTCCGGCTGATTCATTCATTACCTTTGTGGTTATATTATGTCAAGTTGAGGCTCTCTATTTGCATTTTTATTGACCAGTTGGACTATTGTAGGAGAAAAGATTCCAGTTGGATTTCTAAACTGGTGGATGTATGGGGTGTTTATATTTAATAACATTTTATATGAAAAATGTGATTTTGTGTGTATAACATTTCTTGACATTATATTGTATATGAATAGGGTAATGTGACTCTCTGATTTATAACTAACACTGTCAAGCAGCATCTGTATATTATTGTTGATATACACATTTGTCCATAGAAATATTTCTGTGTTCCCAGTTGGACATATCTTGAGGTGCATCTCACCTACACACATAAGACTGCAATTTTTTCAACAGACTTTTACTGCATTCAGTTGGAATGCAGTGAATGCATCAGACTCTGAATGAGACCGTTTATGTACTACACTTAAATTAAGTGGGTGCTGTGTGTGGCCAATACAGTCACTACTATCAAGATATTGTCATTATTTTTTATGTAGATCTTAAAACAGTCAGACCCAAGCTACTGCTACACAAGCTGCATACTAGCAAAGGTTAAATTGGACCTACACACAATGGAATCAGTCTTTTCTGGTCTGATCTAATATTTATGAGCATATATCCTATCTATAAGCTCCTGAATATTATTAAGACGATGTCATATAGAATTCACAGGAGGTCAATTCACCTGCTTCACAGTGCCTCCTCTCCTTCCCCAGGAGACGTCTCTGTGAACTAGAATTGCACCAAGGCCATGCTTGAGTACTCTCCCGCAACGTCCAGGAGACTCCTGAATGTTTTTCCTAAAATATCGCTTGGTCTAGCCTCATGGTAATAATGAGAGTAAGGGAACATCAGGAGGTATATTTACTAAACTGCGGCTTTGAACAAGTGGAGATGTTGCCTACAGAAACCAATCAGATTCTAGCTGTCATTTTGTAGAATGTACTAAATAAATGATAACTAGAATCTGATTGGTTGCTATAGGCAACATCTCCACTTTTTCACACCTGTAGTTTAGTGAATATATTCACAGAAGTGTCTTTTACTACATGTGGCACTTTTGTGTGTTTAAAACTCTGAACTCTGTTACATTAGTGCAAAGTGTGCCTGGGAATCTCCTGCTCCGTCAATGTGCAATGGAAACAGTTGGGCTTACCTAGAGGTTACGGTTCAGTCAAAAAAGCTCTGGATCTCTGTGTTTCCATGACTTAAAGAAACAAAAACTCTCTACAACTCAGATTAATGTTCCATCCTCTCAAAGTTTTTATTAAACATATTGAACAAAGCAGAGCCATGCTGTGACTACAAGTATACCCTGACAGATCAGGAAAACAGCCAATGTGGTGCCATTAGTTAAAGAGCAAAGGGGCTGCTGTTTGACATTAATAGATATATCAATGACCATTCATTACAGATCTAATATGCTTGAAATAAGTGATGTTTGCAAATTATCCTAAATATGTCCAGCATGGTCTCGTTCACCCCAGGAGGTATTTTACTAACACAGCAGATGAAGTGAATGGAAAGAAATTAGTTTGTGTATGTGTGACAAGGGGGGGGGGGGGGGGGGGGAAAGCAGTGATGGTGGGAAAATCCTAATGCTGCTATAGAGATTGGTGTTTCAATCCCTTGTTAATGTAAGTCGTATGGGCACGAAAGATGTACTGAGTAGGATATTATAAAAGCGAACAAAGAATGGAATAGATATGTCCTAACCTGGGCAATGTGTTTGATGCAGCCTAGGTGAGCTAGCAGTCAAGGTGTGCAGTATAATAATACGTCGGTTAGTATATAACACGTCTACAAATAAAAAGTCTTATAGATGTTGTGCTGAATGTAAGGTTAGAGATCAGACAGGATACCACAGAGTAAAGGTATAATGCATACAATAGTTAGATTCCATTGGCAATATAATAATGAAACACAAAAAAATGCAGGTGGCAATGTTGGTAGAGAAAAGAGCATTTCAAAGAAAAATATTCAAATAAATTAAAAATAAATATTATGTACACAATTATTTCAACATAAGCAGTTCATTAACATAAATAAAATTGATATTCACCATACTCCTGGGTGGAGGAAGCAGATTATGGTAAAGTGTATTTGCATCTGATTGGCTATTTACAGTGTGAGATGGGAGATGGCGAGCCTGCTAGTCTGCGGTCCTGCTTGCATGCAGTATTGCAGATTAAGGAGAGAGAGAAGTACAGAAACCTCTGAAGTTCAAAGACGTTCAGCAAGTGTACTGATTAAAAAATCATCTGTTCCATGATTTGGTATGGCCAGATGCATTGCACCAGTCTAAGACTGACTTCCTCGGCGGACAGAGCAGACAAAGTGATACTGACAGATTTGTATACTTGCTGTGTAATAATACAACGCGCACATTTTTACACAGGGACAAGAGATGGTAAATATATGTAAGTAAACATAAGTAAATCTTTGGTTTACATATTGTTTTATGCCAGATATAGTCCCAATGAATCCTTTCATGCATGCCTACAATTAGCATAAAATTGACAATTTGGACTAAATGTTGTGCACAATAACAAAGTCTAACAGAAGCAATTCAGACAGTAGCTGTAAGGTGGCCCAGTCTTTTTCTAAGCAAATTCACTGCTGCAAAAATGTCCTTGATAACACATAGTGGTCTTGTGTGAGGGACTTGCTGTATATTTTAGTGGACATTGGGAGGTGATATCGCTGTTTATTGCAGAAAACATGAGTATGAGGCATGTTACATATATTGAAACACTTGGGGGTATATTCACTAAACTGCGGGTTTGAAAAAGTGGAGATGTTGCCTATAGCAACCAATCAGATTCTAGATGTCATTTTGTAGAATGTACTAAATAAATAATAACTAGAATCTGATTGGTTGCTATAGGCAACATCTCTACTGTTTCAAACCTGCAGTTTAGTAAATATAGCTCTTGGAGTGATGGAAGTTCTTTGTTTTTTAATGAAATTAACTGTAACTGTACAATAGAAAATATATGGGATAAATGCATGCTCCAGTGAGTAATCAGGCAGAAACAATGTGCCGCAAGTTCTATTGCTACTTCCCTACTCCCCTTTGCACAAGTTAACAAAGTACATAAAACATGTGTAATTTAGCTTAAAAAATGTTTAATGTCCATTTAACCTATGTTACGGGATACAACATTATTTATAGGATTCCCATCATCACCACCTGTATGTGATGTGTTTATTTTTCATACCTGCACAAACACTTGGCCAAAAAACATTACTCTCCTGCTCTCCGGAGTAGTCCATTGGTTTGAAGAACGCAATCACTTTGTAAACATTGCATCGGATGAGCTGTTTCTCTGTTAGATCCCAGCTTACTTCTGCATCAAACAATGTTTTATTTCCCCCTCCTACACGGACATGTCACGTTAATGCGCCATGCAAAGGAGGTGAAGAAAGATGCATATTTGCAAAGGAATCCAGTAAAATATTTCCATAACTGGAGCATTAACACACACAATGCCCCATATGTTTGACATAAAGAGTAAAATGACAGTTTACATTTTACCTTTGATCTGTAGAACAAATTTGAAACTCCGGTGACCTCTGTGATCGGGTTAAAATGACTTTGAAGATGAGGAAGAAGCTTAAGGAGACCATGTTCAGCTGACAGTTCTCTTTACAGAAAATGAGCTGATTGTTCAGCTTTTAGAAATCAAATACTCAGTGTTATTGATGATCTTATGAACCTTGTAGTCAGGCTGTGTCCATTTATGTCTTAGACAGTGCGATTGCTATTCATGTTCCCTTTGGTTTCTGTGTATGATAATGGTTTAACTTTGCATAATTGCCAACATTTGTAAAGAATTTCCAAGGACGCTTTGCAGCTGTGCAGGATCATCGATATCCAAATTTTAGGGGTCTTCACCTCACAATGTTGGAAACGTGTGCTGCAATATTGCAGGATATATTGGTCAATTGGCCCAATATTGCCATGTGTGGCCCCAAAATTTCCACAATGCCAAATATTTGAAAAATGCAGTCAGATAATGACCTGTGTGCACAATTATCATATGACTGCACCCAATGCATACCTCCCAACCAAGGCTGGATTAAGACAATGTAGATCCCCAGGCTAAGAGTACTGTAAGGCCCCAATTAATTTGTCATAGCCCCTGCCCTCCACCTCAGCCAATTCACCCCCCCAGTCATGATCCCCCCCCCCCCTCAGCCCCAATGTATCATCTCCGCTCTTCCTTCCCCCTTGATATATAGCAAAACACTTACTTGGCCGTCTCCTCTTTGCTGCAGCCTGCAGGCTCTGGGTGGTACCTCTTCTTTCTTCTTGCCCTGCTGTCAGTGAGGGCGGTATGGGCAGCAGGCTGCTTAGTGACATATAATCTCACAAAACCTCCTCACTAAGCAGCGCACTGCGCACTGTGCCTACAGTGACAGCAGGGCAGCTAACAGCATCAGATTTGCTGTTAGCTACACCTGCCTAATGAGAGTGAATGGGGGGCAATGGCAGAGACAGTCAGGGTGGAGCTGCCTCTCCAGACTTGATCGCTGTTATTATTAAGTAAAAATCTTTGTTAGGGCCCCCCAACTGCCCGAGGTCCCTGGGCTATAGCCCAGAAAGCCATTACGTTAATTCGGCTCTGCTCCAAACTGTCTCTAATTAAGGCAAGACAGCCCCCAGTGGACGTGGTACTCCCCTTCTCCTGATCCCAGAGAAGGCCAGTCTTGTGAGATATGCTGAAAGGACCCTCACCCAAGTGACCAAATTGGAAAGTGATAATGTCACTCAGCACTTGGATAAAGCATCAATATCATAGAATAGCCACCTTAACATGACCATCAGACGTTGTTATAATTTACTGTATTTTAAATACTTTGCTTTAATTATATTGACATAAAGCACGTAGCACAACATCTACCATAATAGTGGTTTGGTTCACTATAAAAAACAGGGACAATGAATAGATTGACTTTGAACTCCAACGTAGTGGAGAATGGACAACCCAGGTCAAAACTGGTGTGTGCATCCAAGGTACCAAAGGAGTAAGCAAGGGGTAATTAAGAATAGCCATGATTTAACCAGCAGACATAAAATCCAAAATCCTGGAGAGAGAACTGTTACGCACCTTTTGTCGCTATCCAATAACGATTGTCGAATCTCGATTTGTGTTTCCAACGCACAAATATTTATTCTCAAAAAGTAGCAGAATAATTCAAGCGAAATAATAGTAAGTACAGCCGTTACTTATCGCAGGCGCTCTGGATCCAGTGAACAGTTATTCAGGTCTGAAGTCTGTGGTCAAAGATGACTGCTCACTAGATGAAAAGCTCCTGCTTATATGCAGACAGAAATACAGTAAAACAATGCAGATGATGTGGCTTGCTTCTATTGGTACAGGTCTCAGGAAGGTCCAGGATGTTGCAGATCATAGGCTAGTTCAAACCAAAAGACACAAAGGTGGGGGTCATCTCTCCAGGCGATGTGCTCCGATCTTCCTGCAAAGACTCCAGTTTCAAATAGTCTATTAGCATTTTATAGTCAGTATCACTTTAAAGATTTATTCCCTAACATCAATAACTAGAGTATGCAATGTGCGTTCTCTTCGCCGAATGTACCGGGCATCCGCTAATGAATAGGGGATTAAAATGATACCAGACATGACACATTCCCCATAACCTGAAACTTATGTTTTACTAACATGCATATAACTTATAATATTAAACATAAATACTACTATATTTTGACATAAATAACTATGTGTTGCTACTACAATTAATGTGTACTATTTACAAATGTGTGCATTTGTGCGTATGTGTGTAAAAGTGTAAAAACTGTTATTGCCATGTGTTGCGGCTGCGTACACCCTTCCACGCCGTAGTGTGCTCTACGCATCTTTTCAAACAAAGACAACCAAGTTTGCTCGATATTAATTGAAATGACTTTATCCAATTTGCTGACTTCGACAGAACATAGTCAAGACACGGGCAAGGGTCAGGCAAGGGTCAACACCATAAGATGATCCAAATATTATAAATAAATAGTCATGATAGGAAGTCCTAACAGTAACTAGAGCTCAAGGCGATTGTCACTTATATAGCCCTCCTAATTGAGAAGGGGCGGTCAGCAGGGAGAGCCGAGCATCCCGCTTCTGTCGCCTAGGCTGCTTCCCATTGCATAGCCATGGGAAGCGCCGAGATCAGGCTAGAAGATGTTGCCGGGCAAACACGCTGATCTCAGAGCAGGAAGGCGCATCTCTTGTTGCCAGACCACGGGCACATTGGCTGGGGGTAGAAGGTGTCCTTTCCTGCCAGTGCAAGAAAGAGCAGGGATGGCGCCTGACACAGAGATAAGTGTGAGCTGCTTACCTTCCATTTCCTGTTTCGTACTATAATTTAATACTAACAACACAACACATAAACCAAAACTTATTTTTAGTGTAACATAGCTGATCCTTTATTTGTGGGAAGACAGTTACATTTTGCAAGATTGGCAGGGATGAAATGTGTGCACAAACTGCAGAATTATTTAATGGAAAGATGTATTCCTGAAAAAGTTGTTTGCAATCTCTTTATTTTGCAATGAACATGGTGCGTTAACCCCTCGAAACAGTTTTTAGGTGCAGGTGCTGATCTTGTACTGACCACCTGCTTTATCAGGACAATGGAACTGTGATGTAATCTTATAGCACTTAATAAAGTACACTCTAAAGACCAGGATTTTCATGTTTGCTCCTTGTTTTACAAGCTGTTGTAAGTTTTATATTGGTAGTTTAACTGTTTAAGGCCCTTTGTTGTCAGAAACAATAATCATTAGTATACAACCTATGAATTCATTAAAACTAGTAATACTGATGTATCACAGTGTTATTACTCTTAGTAAGTTGGGAGGTGAAGCAATAGGTGTACTGTAACTATCTACCGAAGAGCTGTTGGTCTTTGAGCAAAACTGCAGCACAAATTGAGTTTTGTGGCGTAGCCGGCAGGAATGAAATTCCAGTGATACAATGTTTACGTTCCACTTTTGCCTTGCCATTCAGCACTGTGTTTGTCAATTCACATTTCACCAAATTTATAGTCTCTGAATAGCGCTAGGATGGCGAAAAATCAAATTGCTGTGTGGTATATATAACGGCCAAATTCGGAATGAGGTGAATATTTCACAGAACGGTTTTAAAAATTTTGCTCATCTCCTCTTACAGTACATACATTCACAAATCTATATGGCATTCTCACCTACTCTCCCTGAATGTCCGAAGTCCTGGCAGAGTAGACCACTCTCCTGCTCCCGCTTTGTTCTCAAGTAATTGCATCATTGCGGGGATGGGGTGCAATGGCACAAATTACATCAACATCAGTAAGTGCATAGCCACTTTAATTTGACCATCGAACATGGTTATAAAATACTGAATTTTAAATACTTTGCTTTAATAATACTTACATAAAGCATGTAGAGCAGCTAAGATAATTGTAATTATACTTTGGTTCACTATAAAAAAAACAGGGCCATTGCATAGATTGACTTTGAACTATGTGGGTCACAAGATAAGTATAGCCAAATTCATATGTTTAAAGGGTAATATTATTCATTTTGAAATTACTATCTGTTTTTTCTCAAAGGGGGAGTATAATCACAATCTATATATTTTCAATTTGTTATGTAAAATAAGAAAAACTTGAACGTTTCAATATTATTTTCATACAGAATTCTAAATCTGGATTATAACAACTATTTTGGTCTTTCTCGATTATGTTGCATGAAAAAATGTTGGACCTGATTCATTAAGGATCTTAACTTAAGAAACTTCTTATTTCAGTCTCCTGGACAAAACCATGTTACAATACAAGGGGTGCAAATTAGAATTCTGTTTTGCACATAAGTTAAATACTGACTGTTTTTTCCATGTAGCACACAAATACTTGATAGCTTATTTGTACACTGAAATTTAAAGTTGATATTTGTGCGCTACATGAAAAAACAGTCAGTATTTAACTTATGTGCAAAACAGAAAACTAATTGCACCTCTTGCATTGTAACATGGTTTTGTCCAGGAGACTGAAATAAGAAGTTTCTTAAGTTAAGATCCTTAATGAATCAGGCCAGTTGTCTTCAGGTGCCAGTGCTGTTGCTCTGTACAAAAATGTATTTAGGTTTCTAAAAGAAATGTGATCTCCTTTCACCTGAAGTAAACCACAACTGGTAAATTGTAATTGAAAGCCCTGAGCTAGGATGTTAACTGTAAATATGAACTGCACATTGTACAATTAATTGGTATTGTATTGGAAAAATAAAAGTACTGATGTTATTAACTATCTAAAATTACCTGGTTGCATCTGCTGGTTCGAGAAACATTTTTTTTCTTTCATTTTTAGTCACTCCTAATTTCTCTAAAGTGAATCTTAAAATCTATTCCAGCTGTCGGGATCCAAATGAAACTCGAATTTTTCCAAAGAAAATTTTCGATTGCCAGCAGACAGGTAAGTTGGAATCAGACGTTTGTCTTGTAAACATAATATTTTTGCATAGTCCTGTTTTAGTTGTTATGTTTAAGTGACAAACAAATGATTTAATTCAGCCAATAAAGAAAGAGCTTCTTTGGCACTCACCATTCCAAGTATGAAAGGTTCCTTTATTTAACAGTCAGCTGCTCAAAAGACCACTAGAGCAACCCAGGATTGGGACATCATTGGGCATCTGTTTTTTTTCTTTTGTTCCTTTGCTGTTTATTTATGGACTGTGGTCTGTTGGATGTGTGTCCTGGGTCTATTTTTTAAAAAAAATTAAAAATACCCAGGCCGGGATTTATCAAAGTGGGGCTTTGAACGTGGGTTTTAAAATTGCCTTCAGTTGGATGCGTTTTTTAAACACAAACAGTATTATTTATTAAACCGAGGTTTGCGGAAAACCGCATCAGGGGGTAAATGTATTAACCTCCGGATTGTTGAACTCCCGCGAGTTCGCTGTCTTCAGCGCTTAAATTTAAAGCGGCGCTGCCTTGTAAAGGGAAAGTTCAACAATCCGGAGGTTAATACATTTACCCCCAGATGTGTGATAGTTTTAAGAGATGTGAACCGCATGCGGTCAGGCCCGGCGCTCCCATTAGGCAAGGTTAGGCACTTGCCGAGGGCGCCTGGAGGGCGCCACAGATTAAAAATGTCTTTAAAACTGTGCAGCAACCGCTGACCATACCTTTCACGGCCGACGCACAGCTTCACATACATCCACAGGGAGGGGGGGAGGGACTATTGATCATCACCACCGCCGCCTCTCTGCTCCGTCTCCTCCCCTCCACTGACTGACGGTCGGGCCGTGACATCATCATCACGCCTCGACAGTGTCAGTGAGTGGAGGGGAGCAGACAGAGCAGAGAGGAGGCAAGTTAAGGTAAGAAAAGACAGGGGCGGGGGCTCCGATTTTGAAAATGGGGCGCGGGGCGGGGGCGCAGATTTTGAAAATGTGCCTAGGGCGCCAAGGACCCTAGCACCGCCCCTGCATGCGGTTTATAGTAAACTGCATATGGATTATAGTAAACTATATTCAGTTTAAAGTAAACTATTTTCAGTTTATAGTAAACTGTTGGTTTGCAAAGAGACTGATGTAGGAGATAGATGAAAGTCAATTTGCGCTGCGTAAAAATGCATCTCTCATTACGACTCCTACTACAAATTCTATAACCAGCACTGGTCAAAACTTGGACTCTTTCAACTTTGTACAGCTGTTGGCCCTGCATAATGCAGAAGTAGAAGTTGCTCAATCAATTTATAGGCTCATAGCAGGTGCTTGTAAAGGTGGGGTTATCCTAAAAGGAACAAACACCCAGAAAATTCCATAAGCACACTGCTATAGCCAGAAACAGATCTGCCATTTCTACTGTAAAAATGCAAAAGTCTTAGTTGCACACATTTGCAAATGTACAGTATGTTAAAGCCACCAGCCACTCCACGGCGCTTTTGCTAATAGGGTGGTCCTAACTCTAAACACTGCATAATGGTCCATTACACTTAAACCCCACCAACCTCATTCAAAAATTATTTATGAAATAAAAGTCCATTAAAAAATATTCTGACCAAAATAATCTACCCAAGCATTAGAAAAAAAATCCAGAAAATGAAATAATTCCCTATAAAAAAAAAATCATTAACTGACTGATAAAAAATTACATGGAGAGTCCCACAGACTGCCCACTAAGAAGAGTCTTTAAAGGCAAATTCTAGATACAGTCTGCTAGAGAGTGTATCTAGCAAATAATTAGATCTAGAATACAGGTGATATTTTTAAAATAGATCCAACACAGGTCCACAAATGCTGTCTTGAGTTTGATTATATCTGCATATTTCGTAGTGTTTTTAAAAAAAAAAATTGACCCCTGTCATACCACTTTATCAGTAGGCAGAATACAGCTCCATTTCACTAATTGTCATGCTGAGCTCACTCCACTTTGAGACAATGAATCACTAAGAAGATTAGTTTACAGCTGTATTCACCGTCTGCTAGTCAATGTATGATCCCATCAAATGTAACTCACACAATATTTACATGTAGAGCTTTTAACAGAGGAGACACAATGGATTCCTGCTCAGTTCTACAAGTTATGAATAAATAAGGTGGTATTGTCCTTTAAATAACAAAAGTAAACAAACTGGTCTGATGACAGAAACACATGACTGGAAAGCACAGAACGATAAAGTTACGTGTTTAGCAAAAGGTGTAGGAACTAATAAATTAAAGTTATCTGAAGATATGAAACATCTTTTAACAGATAAACAAATTTAAATCACTGGTCTTGGAACAGTGGTGTCAACATGTCCAATTTTTTTAAACAAAATTTTCCAAACAGAAAACTTAACATTAATCCTATGCTAATTACAATACCAAATAAAACAATTCCATATTTTTTCTTTTTTTCTAATGGTTAATTTAGCAAATGGAACCACTTACCTGGCAGCTTTAGCATAGCGGGTATGGCTCAGTACAGGTCAGGTCAGTGGCTAGCTGGGTAAATATGGCTTTCCTAGTTGCTATAGGTAATCTATTGTTTCAGTCTGGCAGTATGTTATCTTGCTGTCTATGCCCCGCCCCTTCATCAATCAATCATTGACATCAGGTTTTGAAGTAGCAGCTCAAATAGCTTTCCAGGCAGATGCGATGATTCCTTAGGCAGCCAATGCTCCCACCTGGAGCCCAGTGGACCCGAAGGGCCTGAATTACTCTAAATAGTTATTATGAGTTCTTTATGTTACAATCGGAGATAAGAAGGTTCCCCAGACCAGTAGGATGCTTACAGCAACATGGGGTCTTAATAAGATGCTACTATGTACAAATGTTACAGTGAAAATAATTTTATTCTTGGGATGTCAGGATGCCTTTCCACAGGGCACAGCACATTTATAGAGGCCCCAATGAAGGCAACAAATAAGTGTTGTAAGAAAATAGAAGACCTGACAATAAATTGTATTTTAGTCTGAACTGTTTTACATATTCATGAGTATCTGGGTAGTCTCCAGTTTGATTGTTATTGTATAATGAAGAAAGTGTACAGGGGAGCTGTAGCCTTTAGAGCCTTGAGACCACAATGTTACATCTAATTTTCTGAGCATCTCTTGCTCAATTATTTCTAAGTTTGGGGAGATTCCAAACATCTGCAACCTCCCTCAAACACTTTGCATTTGTGCAGGTTCAATATTTTCTTAAATACTTTGTCCTGCCTTACAGGTTCTATATTCCATTGGAAGACAAATGCCCAAAGAAAGACTTGTAACATTTGTTCTAAAAGACACATTTTAACTTTTTCGGCACTTTAGTCAATGGGGCAACTCTTGAACTCATTGAAGCATGTAACATATTTAGTTGACTTTGGCACAAAATATTACCTTTTGTTCTTCTCGTTACAGTGCGCTTCTCTAGATGGTAAATGTTCCAGGACCTGTGATGATGATGTAAGTATATTTGGTAATATATGTTTTTATGTGCTGGTACGATGAATGTATGTATATGCTTATTTATCTGGTGCAGTAAAAGAAAAAACATTTCAGGTGGCTTATAGGTCTGATAAATCTCTTTGTTATACCTGAATCAATGATTACCCCATTATAATGGTCTATGATTGTAATGGTTTTCACTCAGCCTATGATATATGTACAGAGGGAGCAAGTGGAGGGATGCAGCGCTTCTCGACATGCAGAAGATACACTGTGTTAGATCTATGACACTTAAGTGCTCTTCTTAGCATGAACAAAAAATATGCTGCATTAGATCCTCCTACGTCACGTGTGACTTGCATTCAGTTAGGCGGCACAGTTGGCTATTTACACGAGAAGACCAGCGTTTCTACCTGACTCAAAGAGGGGAATTCAATTGGCCGCATTACTAGTGAAAGTAATGCAGCCCTCGCACTATTACCTTTAGTAATTCTCAGAGCTGCATGCAAAAATCAGCTTTGAGATTACCGTATTAACGGTAATAATGCGCGATCTTACTGTATCAACGGTAATAATGCGCGCTCTTGCCGTATCAATGGTAATAATGCGCGCTCTTGCCGTATTAATGGTAATAATGCGCGCTCTTGCCGTATCAATGGTAATAATGCGCGCTCTTGCCGTATTAATGGTAATAATGCGCACTCTTACCAGATTAATGATAATAATGTGCGCTCTTAGCATTTTAACGGTAATAATGCGCGCTCTTACTGTAGCAAGGGTAATAGGGTGTGGCCCGCACTACTTTCACGAATAGAGCAGCCGATTGTCTTCCCCCAAAGAACATTGCTCAATCGGTCTAAATGTTTTATTTCAGTGGCGGAACTACCAGAGGTAAGAAGGGCCCAGTGATATTGATTCATATGCTCCAGAAGTCACCAGCTCTGGTTCTGAGAATTCAAGGGACGGCACGTGCTCAGCGAAGGCGCATGTGGGCTCTCAGTGAATGGAATGAAACAAAATATATTGAAACATTGTTATAATCTTTCTTCATTAGTACAATACAGTAGTAGATCAAGGTTACGTTGGGTGTTGGACAGATCTCCAACCATGACACCCCCGTTCGTTGTCTCGTCTTGTATTCCCGCTAAGTACAGCATTCTTTATGACTCAAATATCTCCTTCACTGTACCATCATGTAATCTTTAATGACTCCTGTATCGTGATTTGTGAGGCGCTGACATTGTTGCACAACTCCTGATACACTGGCCCCAAGGAGCTTGAAGAATGCAGCAAGTGGAGCATCTGTCCTTAATTATTTAATTCAGAATTACAAAGAAAATATTTGACTGCTAGTAAAATAATCCCAGTGCATAACTACTTCATCCCTTTCATGTCATCTAATGAGCAGATTGGAAAGATTGTATTCACTTCAGACACATTAATGCTTTTAACTTAACTCCTTAATTATCCTCTGACTATAGTTTATTTGGAGGCACGCAGACTCCCAGCTCTCCTTCCCCAAATCTTTTAAAGTCTGTTCTTTTTTTCAAAGTAAGATGTACTAACTGCGCTGCCGATCAATGTGACAGTATGCGTGCCATTAATAACCAAGTCCTGTTTAGGAATTCAGGGCCTGATTCATTAATGCACGCTAAACGAACGCATTTTGCATTTTATAAAAAATAAAAATCACATATTTGGGGCATATGCACATTCGTATTCAACTAGGAGGGGATCTGAAGACACGACTCTTGGTGAATATAGGTCTAGGTGTGTACCTATTTGCTATAGCACACTTGCTGTATTGAGACTGACACAACACCAGCTACCCTGTAGCTGGTGCAAGTGATACGACAGAAAATCATGTACCTTAGAGATGCCCAAAGTTTAAATCGGAAGCTGCTGCGTGTGCTGGAGCTTGGCATGCCATTACTGTACCTTAATTATATACATCATTAGATATCTGTGTTACTAACACAATATAAAGATTTATTCATTCAGATGACCTGTGCAGTTTGTGATCATGTTTGATGGTTAATTAGGAATTCTCACTTTCATTATCGTGGATAGGGAGATACATAAATATAGGTGATTCTACCACCACTACACTCTCATGTGTACTCCCATCTCATTTACCTGTCCCAGACTCCAACTTTTTAATATTTCGCTTTTTAATTATTAAATTCATTTTTAATGCATATCAATAAAAATTTTGGTTTTATGAGTTATGTTTATGTATTATCCATCTTCAAAAATCCCCTCAATGATATGGAATAATTTCCCAGTACTGAACTAAATATTTGCGTCTTTAGTGTGCCTTCGTTGGAAGTAGTACTGCTTTTCTTTTTTATCCTTACTGTACATTGACTACGAGCGTACACCCCCTCCCCCGTTCTGCAATTTGTGGTCGACGATGCGTTCCCTGGCGTATACTTCATTTCTGGGCATGCTCAGAGCGATTTATCGCAATGTACAGCAAATATCGTCATTTAGGTTCCTTAATGAATCAGGCCCTCAGAGTGCACCAGTCACCTACATGCAGTAGGGTCATTGTCATGCATGAAAAGTTCTCCTCCTCGCAGTGGAAATGGCATTTGTGTGACTGCTCCCAACTGTATACCACAAGCCTGGAAGTTAGAGTGGTGGCATCTATTGGAGTGCAAAATCTAGTATCGTCTGACGGGAAGACCTGTCCAGATCAGAGCATGCACTGTACAGTTGCCAACCTTTAACGATTGACCTCCGGGAGTCTTGGTGTAGATGTGGGCGTGAGGTAATTGCAGGTAATTGCAGCACTTTGGCCCCATCCCCTGTGACATAATGATGCAAACTCATCATTTTAATACTGGGGGTGGGCCAAAATGATGCGATTCTCTGAGAATCGCATCATGGAGGCTTCCTAGTGAAGTGGGCAGATGCGGGAGAATTATCAGCTCTCCTGGGAGTCCGGGAGACCTACCCGGAATTCGGGAGTCTCCCGGAAGTTGGCAAGTATGACTTATGTACGTCGCACATGCCTTTCTAGGAGCATTTTGCCTAACGTAGTAACGTAAAACGTAGTAACGTAATACGAACTTTCACACGAAATTCTGCAATTTTTTATAACATGAAGTTACATTTACACAGCATATGCAAAGATCATATTTTAAAAGTAATTCCCCTTTAAGCGTTAACCAAACAAGTTTCTTTTATGAGGTGATTTGCATATCCAGGTGCATTTTGCCTTCATGACTGGTGTGCATTTAGTCATGGAAGACTTTCAAAAGGAGTCATGTGGCACAAATATGTTGCTTTGTTTCCTAGCTACACATGGACAGAATTGGACGGTTGCAAAAGCGGCTTCTTGCCCTTGGCAAAGTGCTTGTTTAACTATTGTGGCACTGCTACATCTTTCAGGATGCACTGTCAGCGAGGGACTGTCAGCATGCTGGTGCCGGTTGAACCACGACCATTAACATGTCCTTCCAGCCACTGACTGCCAGAGCATGCTGGAATATGTAGTTCCACAATAGCAAACGAAAAAACACACAGACACATACTTTACAATCGAGTTTAATTAAATTAAATCACTGAAAACCCTTGTTCGATCACTTTCATATAAAGTAAAATCTTTGCTGCAATCCAATGGGAAATTCTTCTGTCTTTGTAATCGAGTTTAAGAAGAAAAATTAATTCAGCAGCATTGGAACCTGCTACATTGGCTTTTATGGGGGGTTTTCACCCTTTGGACTACAATGAGAAAATAATTTCCCATTGGATTACGATGGATCAAGAACAAAGAAAGGAGATTTTGTTTTGTCATAAAGAGGTGAACAATGGTTTGGGGGTGTTTTATTTAGCTAAATTTTATTGCAAAATATGTATCTGTGCGTTTTATTTACCAGTTTATACACTTTTGATATTAGGGATCTTGATCCATTACACTGAGACTATTTAGTTGCTGAAACTGACACTAAGGGGCATATTCAGTTGTCCGCGATGTTCCTACCGTTACTATGGAAAAAAAATAATGCTGAGTTTTGCTCTCTCCTCTGTGGGGCACAAGTAAAAATCAACGTTACAGCTGTCAAAAAATATCTGTGTGAGGTGTCACATGGCCGTTCCGGAGGCACCTAGTGTGGATATTTAGGAAACTGAATCTGCCCCAAATTGAGTTCTAAAAAGTTTCATTACGTTTTTTGTATAATCATGTGCGGAAATGGGGAAAAGAGACATAAAGGTCATTTATAAAAGTGCAAAAAAGTAATGTATTTCTGTTTATGTAACTGTACATAATAGTCCACCTAGAGCATTCATAGGAATATACCAACAGAAAATCATTCTGCACTTATTTAATCTGATTGAGGGTCTGTAAATGTGCATTGTGCCTTAATAAACAAGACACTGCATAGTCCAGTCTATTACCACTTAGGTCACCTTTATATTAATTTAAATGTTTTAATTTTCTCTAATCTTTGCTTGGTTTAGACACATTTATATATTAATTTAATCAAGAGAGTAAGGAGAGCAGTTGTATGCTACTGCAGAGCAGGACATTGACAAAAGGACCATGGACACATCATGTTAGGGGAGTGGCCCCAGTGGGCACAGACAGTGGATGGAGATAGACTGGCACACACAGGGTATGGGCAGAGAGAATGAACTTGAGGTGGCTCCCACTTGGGCCTGTATTGTGCCTGTCACCCCCCTGTTAGCGTCCCTGATCTTGCTGCATGTAGCCAGCATTACGCACATTAATGGAGAGGTCACCATCGCCCACAAAATCAGCACAGCCATCTCCTGAAACACTCTGTGCAGCTGGTCTGACGCTACTGTCTCACGCTACATCAATACCATTAGCTGTGCTAGGCGCGGGCTAGCAGATGTCAGCCCGGGGGTGCACAGACGTCCGCATCACGTGTCACGTGATGCGGACGCCTGTGCGCTGACGAGGCCGCATCATGGGATGCGGCCGCCGGTAAAAAGAGAAGATAATTTATCCGGGGGGCGGCCAGCCAGCCTACCGCCCGGCCCTATCAGCGGTAAGACTGCCCCCTGGACCAGCCCGCCCCTGAGATTTGCTATTAATAGGGCTCCCTACTTAATTTTTATTTTTCCACGTTACCACCTTTCTAGAGTTGTTTATTGTAAAATGAGAAACTACCATTACTTTAAATCCGCTATCCAGCTCTGACAATACAGCTGCAGATTCTGCTCTCGAGCTCTAAGCAGTTATACGCCTTTGACAATCCCTGCTTCCCCGCAAAGCCCTGCCACTTAAAATTGATTATAATGTGCTAGTCTATGATATCACATTAAATTATGAGCTATACCGTACTACCATGATGGAGCACAATAGAGCACATTAAAAATGAGCTAAAGGTGGAAGGAGACCAGAGAAGCAGGAACACTGAAACTCCAAATAATATTACACATTATATTTGGATTTTTGTAGCCTGCAGTTGTAGCATTCAGGGCTGGATGGTGATTAAAGGTCAGTATGGCTAGTGTGCTATATTAAAATAAGTAAAGGGCATTCAGAAAAAAAGGTGTAGAAACTACTTTAAAAACAAGGGTGCAATTCTTTACCAGCACAAGCTGTACAAACTCCAGGTGTGCCCCCATCCTATGCCCCCCCCCCCCTTCCCCGATAGATTGACAAGAACATTTTCAGAAGGACCAAAACATTACAATAATTAGTTGCTTATGCAGCTTGGTTGTGGTACAATCCGATTGAATGTGTGCAGAAAGGTCATTTCGTGAATCTATTATAATGTAGGTGACATTACAGGTGTGTTCTATACATCCTCTGTTCTGTTATCAGACTTATTGTAACAGAGGGATCTCATTTCATAGCAGATCTATCCCTCCTAATGGTTCCTTCTGTCTTTCGTTTGTCATCTAGTTTTGATTAGGACAAATTATGTGTAATTATATCCTTTACTATAATCCTTATTTGTCAGTATTAATCTGGTGATAATGCAACTTTTACTGATTTTTATTCAGATTTGGTGACAAAATGGGATCATTTCTTATCTGATATTGGTTCCTTTTTCCAGCTGGTGCATAGCACAAAGCCCTGTACTATGCAACATTCTGGCCCAGATATTCCCGAAATATTTGGCTATTAGTTTCTTAGGGCAAACAAGAATACTATTATATTAATACATGTGTGGTTTAATATTACTTATATTACATTTTCCTTCAACATACTGTACATAGTTGCACAGATACTTTTCTTACAAATCTGTTTTGGAAAAAAAAATCTAGCTAGTATTGTATGGATAGATAGATAGATAGATAGATAGATAGAGAGGGAGAAAGATAGATATGAGATAGATATATATTAGATAAATAGATATATTTATACATAGATATATAGAGATATGAGATAGACAGACAGATAGATAAATAGATATGAGAGATAGATAGATAGATAGATAGATAGATAGATAGATAGATAGATAGATAGATAGATAGATAGATGACGGATAAATATATAGATAGGTAGATAGAAAATGGATAAATAGATAGATAGATAAATATATATATATATATATATATATATATATGAAGAATATATAAATAGATATGAGATAAATAGATAGGAGATAAATTCAGAGATAGACAGGGGTGCACGCAGGATTGTCAGGAGGGGGGTTTTCCCCCCTGACCAAAAAAACCCCAAAAAACTAAAACATGCGCAGCAGCTCCGTTTCGGCAGCACTGTACTATACAGCAGCCGCGGCGCATCAAAGAAGCATCCGCGGCGGTGCTGTAATACAGCACCGCCGCGGACGCTTCTTTGACAGTGCCGTGGCTGCTGTATAGTATAGTGCCGCTATGGTGGGCACTTAGTTAGCGGAGGGGGGGTTCTGGAGACCCAGAAACCCCCCCTGCGTGCGCCACTGATAGATATGAGATAGATAGATAGATAGATGATAGATAGATAGAAGATAGATAAATAGATAGATAGATATAGAGAGATATTAGATAGATAGATAGATAGATGATAGATAGATAGATAGAAGATAGATAAATAGATAGATAGATATAGAGAGATATTAGATAGATAGATAGATGACAGATAAATATATAGATAGGTAGATAGAAGATGGATAAATAGATAGATAGATAGATAGATAGATAGATAGATAGATAGAAGCTAGAAAAATATATAGATATATATGATGGAGATAGATATATATAGAGAGATATGAGATAGATAGGTAGATAGATAGATAGATAGATAGATAGATAGATAGATATGAGATAGATAGATAAATAGATAGATAGATAGATAGATAGATAGATAGATATGAGATAGATAGACAGACAAATCATTTTGGTTGCAAAGTGTGGGTGACAAACCTGAGTGACTGAAGGTACCGCCCTGGGGACATGATGGATGGGCCAAGTGTTTTAAAGAGGATGCCTTCAAGAAAGTGGTAAATGTGGGAGTTCTGAGATACCTGCTGTTCCCATTGAAGTTCATGTCTTGACCTTGACTGTAAACGGGTGTTGAGACATTTGCTGCAAAATCCCATTCGACAGCAGTGAGACCAAGTGATGTTGGTGATCTTACCGTTGAATGCTTAACAAGTGCCCCGAGAGACCAGAAAGATGCTGAGTGTATGAGAGACTGGTGCATAGAGTAGTAAACCTGACCTGTCCTGAGAATAGAGCAGTGCGGGCTGATCCAGGAGACCGGACACAGGGGTATAGATAAGTCGTTAGGTCATATAAGGTACCTCAGAGTACGCTACAAAGAGCAACAGTGGAGCGTTAGGAACCTGAGAGGGACTATTTAGAGGGAAAGAGACCATCTATGTGAGCTTCTGTGCTTATGTGTACTTTAGCAAACAACTTTGTAACAACTAGGATTGTACTGCTGTACTACACCTGTGCCTACATGCACATTAACTAACATGTTATTAAACCTGAATGTGACATGAGAAGGGGCGTTTGTTAATTTTGAACCCACCAGTGCCTGAGATGGTAAGATCTAAAAGTGACGGATACAGGGAGATGCACCCACATCAAACTTCCAGGCAACAGGAGGGCTGAAAATTGGTGCCCACGTGGGGTATAGCGTCAAGGAACTGCAAGCATCCCAAAGCTGAATTCTTGGTTGGAGACACATGATTATGAGACACAGCTGAACCAAATATCTTCTGCAGGACTGTATCTGACCATATCTAGGTGCTAAACCCTAGCAAAGGTTGCTCGGAGGGGTGACAGATTCCCTTTCTAATATCTGCAGGCTAAGTAACAAGCAGGAGTGAGTGTAGGGGAAGCAGGAGTTTCTCCATTGTCAGATGGTGGAAAGAACCTTAAGCAGTGTCTGAGAACAGTATACTGCTTCTCCCCAAGAGAAGTGCAGGCTGTGTTTTTTGATTTGCTTGTCTGATAAAGTTGACATCAATATGGACTTCCTAATAGGACGTTGGGCCATCACGTGTCACCAGTACAGCGTCCATAAACCACGGCCTTGAGTCTACCAATGTCTGGACGGGATGCAGCAACGTTCGTCAACAAAAAGTTATTAATGGTGGGAGACAATGCTGTCTCAGTAGTCCTTCCAGAATATCCCATAGATTAAAATCTGAAAAGGTCATGACATAGGGATAGTTCTAGTGCCATAATCAAACCATTAGATTGTCACACATGCTCTGTATGTGGGGGCATTGTCATCCTTTAAGACCCTCTCCTGTCTAACTACTGCAACATGGCTGAAGAAGATCACTCAGTACCACTGAGTAGAAGTTAGCATTTTCATTGCCTTCTAAGAGAACGTCTGCACTCAGACCATGCCAATAAAATGTGCCCCACAACATTACAGAACCACCAGCTCGTCACTGCTGCACTCAGGGCTGTAGAGTTCTGACAGCTTACTCCACACCTACCCTCATTCACTTGTGGAGAACATGGTGAAGGATGATTCATCTGACCATACTACATTCCTCCACTGCATCATAGTCCAGTGCATGTGATCTCTGCACTACTGAACGTTCAGCAAGGGGAGGAGGTTAATGTAAATACAGTGCTGGGTCTGCAAAGAGTTGGCTGCAGCGTCTGTTGAAGACGTACAATGTCTGAAGAGTTATGTGATGCTGCTCACCCTGTAAGACATGCTGTTCCCAGGGGAGGGCTGGCAAATTTTGTTCCCGGGGGCAAGGCTCGACTCAGCAGCCTATTAGGAGGTTTCTAAAGGAAAAAAAAGCAGGTGCCCCAGTGGCCCAGCCTAAGATAGCCCACTATGGGACCAGCCCGAGGGGCAGATGTCCCCCTGCCCCACAGCCCAGCCTGCCCCTGACTGTTACATTCACTGAAGACTTATAAAACTTGTAATGCCCTTTTAAAACTTTTTGAAACAACTTTTTTTAAGTCCGTTTGACACTTTTTATCGTTTTTTTAGTGTAATGTTTTGGGACTTTTGCCGTCTCCCCTCCACAGTCCCATCCCCTTACTTAGTATACTGTGCTTTAGTCCTAAGGTTTACCTTTTGCTTTGTACCTTATCTGACATTTAATCGCCTGTCTCAGAATTCCTTCCAGCAATACCATCCTGTTTCGCTGTCCCTCCAGGAACCGGTTCCTCTCTCAGCTGCCTCCACCTCCTCCCCTGAAATAAAAGTAGATTTTGTTTGTTCTCAATCACAGTGCACAACTTGGAAGCTATTTTTCATAACTTGGTGGTCGCTGACAGCATATGTCCTTTTATTTGCATTCTTGTACGTTTTGCAGAAGTATTACATACAAAGCATTCCAAACTGTGAGCAGAAATCCCTGTTAAATTCTATAATTCAATGATTAATGAGCCAGTATCAGCGGCACAAACAGGTTAGCATGAAGTAGAATGTAACCCTTTATTGACAGGATGTCTGCCAGAAACAGGCCTCTAGCTAATGATTCATTTGTCTTTAATTGCACAGACACCCCAGCTCTCAAGTGGCATAAGTAGCCATGGAAAGCGCTGCTGGGCTTACCTACATTTGTAGACTTTATAGAGCAGCCTAAAGCCAAAAGCAAAAGCCTTGAATTCAGTATCCAATTAAATCCACAGTTTGAAAGCCTTTAAGAGGCCTAAGGGACTCTTTCCTTTCATAAATCTCTGCCACCCCTCTCATTCAGCGAGCAAATTAAATATTACCAGCTCCCCTGTTACTACACAATGTTTTCATTAATAAACCGTCAGGGTCCTTGCATTCAGCTGAGGGGTGTGGGAGTTGTACATTAAGTCCAGTACATCAGTACAGGGGCTCTGCAAAGTTTAGGAAAAAAGATTTGACTGCGTCCACTTCAGACAAGTCAGACATTTCAATAAGCTCTTCCTTCCAACGTGACTTCCACCAAGGTTTTACGCAGCATCATAATACCCGAGAAACTTAAAAGGAAAAACGTAGTTTAAATAGAAGAAAATCCACATAATAAAATAGAATGTTTACTATTCGGACGCACTAGCGTGTTAGAAAACGTGTGTGGTGTCTAAAGAAAAATAAACAGTGATGTAAGCAAAGAAGGCTAGAGGTGGCAGTGTTGCCATGTTAATAATATATGTCTGGCACAAAGAATAAAAAGAATGAATTCAGTTCAGGGGTGGGCCTAAAGCAAGCAATCTGAGGCTGCAGGTTGGTGAAATATAGGAAATAGATTTTAAAGAGTTAGGAGTGTCTGCCTTGTTCATACTTTACTTCGTTCTCTATCTTGATAATAGGACAGAGAAACAGGTTGATCT
Organism: Mixophyes fleayi; assembly: GCF_038048845.1. Lineage (NCBI taxonomy): Eukaryota > Metazoa > Chordata > Amphibia > Anura > Limnodynastidae > Mixophyes > Mixophyes fleayi. The sequence continues at coordinate 115,477,997 of NC_134409.1, forward strand.
CCACTGATAAAATCAAAGTATGGCAGAGCAATGAGAAGGAAAGGAAAGGGAAAGTACAGTTTTAGGCATACTTGCCTACTTTCAGAAGTGTAGTCCGGAAGAGGGGCGTGACTAGAGGGCGGGAGGGGGCGGGGCGTGGCCAAATGCGTCATTTGGGTCTCGCCCCCCCCAACGAAAATGCCGTTTTGTCGCGGGGGGTGGGGCCAACATGACGCGATTCACCGCAAATCGCGTCATTTAGGCTAGGCAGTTGCGGGATGCGGGAGACTTGCCTGCTCCGTGAGACTGACCTGAATTTAGGGAGTCTCCCGGACATTCTGGCAGAGTTGGCAAGTGTGGGTTTAGGTCTATTTAATTAATCTGAAGCCTGGAGCCCTAGTGTTGCACATATAGGGGTATATTTAACAGAAGGAGAAAAGCCCTAAATATGTAGAAAATGGTAGTTTTCGCTGGATTTTGGTCCTCTCCCTACATAACAAGACCGCTGGCTGGTGATGATTATCACCAACAATAGCTTTTGTCTGGGTCCCCCCTCCCCCCCCCCAAAGCATGGGGAAACCTATTTAACAGGGACAGTGATGGTACAACTACCGCCGCTGTCCTCCTATCGCTATGGCGGTAGCAGAAGGGAGTTTAATATTTAAGTAAAGCATTTTTATTTGTTTTATTTTAGTTATTATTATTTACTTTTTTTTTCTTTTCTTTTTAAAACTTTACTATTTTACTGGAAGTGGAACTATAAGCCCGTCGGCTGCCCTGGCAAAATTGTATAGTTTAAGTTTGACATAGAAGATTTTCTATGGCTGCGATAAGCTATAGGCAGCTATAGACAATCTTACATATCATCCGACCTTGTTAAACAGACCGCCTAAGGGGCATTTACAAAAGTGTAAAACGTGGACCTTCCGCAGTGCTTACGCCATCTGCGCCTATATTTTCCTGAATGCGCCCGTTCGCAGAGGTAAGCTCATGTACTTGCGGGCCAAAATGTCGGCCTCTGCGAGGTTGTACAATAGTGCATCTTCTGCTGGGATAAACGGGGCATGTTTCAGGAATGTTTCTTGCTGAGCACGGGCTAGGTGCCCATGTAATGCACCAAATTGCAAAAATGAGATTTAGATTTGCTGGACGAGATTGATGAAATGGGATAGAATTTTATACTTACTGAGGAGGTGTTAGCAATCAGGATATTTATAACGTACAGTGTGAGGTTTTCCGGTGAGCAGCATGTAAAGCGCTGCTATATCGAATAAAATACATTTAAAATGATTATACTTTTTCAATGGGTGATTTTAAATACAAAGCAGTTGTTCTGATTTTGCGCTGCTCTAACATGCAAAAAAAAGTTAAATGTTGCAATGTAGACAAACAAAATAAATTTTCAGAAACGGTCCCATCCTATAATTACACGTTATCTCCCATTTCTGCACTAAGTGCTCAGTCACAAATATTTTAATACAATTATGCCCAACAGACAGGAAATGCTTTCAGTCTCTAGTCTCCAAACAGCCAAATTGAAAACATTCTCTGCAACCTATGGAAAACTATTATATCAGTGATTAAAGCAGAGTAACCGTTTCCTAAAATCTCCCATGCATTTGCTGAATCAGGTCATTCCCAGCAAATTTCCCATAGCGAGTGATGGAGTAATATTGCTTCACAACTTAAAGCAGTTTTGTGGTGCACTCAGTCCGTGTTTCCTAAGCAGTTGAGAGTTGTATAGATTTCTTGTTTAATTTGAAAATATATCTAATTCATAATTATAATTTGATTTAAGTTTACTTTTCTATAAATATTTTTGGGGAAAAAACACTAATTATAAGTATTTTCTCTGTATATTTTGATTTATTAATTTGAGGAACATCAATAATTCTGATAAATGATCTTTTTATGTATAAATTCAATAGTTTAATGCGGCAAAACTACTATGAAAAATGTTTCACTGAAAGTTGAGATGAATTAGAGAGTTTCAACCTTATTATAATTCTTATTCTGATACTTTATTTATACAGCGCCAACATATTATGCAGCGCTGTCATTTGAGGATCTCATGATACAAATAAATTACATACAATGAGTTGAAACAGAAGGAAAAGAAGACCCTGCCCAAATGAGCTTACAATCTAAGAGGTGTAGGGAACACTTCGTACATAAGGTTGCTGCTGGAGGGGAAAGTGTGTGTGACTGCTGTAAGGCTGATGCTTTGTCAGACACCAGTATTAAAGCAGCCATTGGAGACATTTGAGTGCAGCACAAGGCGGTGAGGTATGGCTGGAATGAGGGCAGACAGTGTAAGACTAAAGATGATCCAGTCTTTGTATAAATCTTAAGGCAGTCAGGTGCAGGCACCCATCACATAGTTGCCTACTTTCCCGGAATGTCAAGGAGACTCCCGAATGTCTGGGAGTTCTCCCGGATTCCCGGAGGTAGCAGGACAACCTCCCGAATCCTGTCACCTCCTTAGTGACTTCAGCAGGGGGGCAGGCCTTAGTGACGTAATTCACAGAGAATCACATCATCACGGCCCACCCCCGGCTGCAATAGGCCAAAAATGGTGTCATTTTTTCTGAGGGGGTGGGGCCTAATGATGCTATTCTGGTGACCACGCCCCCAGATCACGTCACTGAGATCTCCCCTCCCGGAGGAGAGATCTCAAAAGCAGGCAAGTATGACCCATGACTGTCCATCACCATCTATCTATATTAAACCTCCTTCCTCTGTGGGTTCTGGAGAAGGATTTTGCTTTTGTGAAATATGAGCAGGCTTGTGGTGGGTAAATTAATTTCCTGCACATTACACATTAGATTACAGAACAGACAGGGGCATTCTACCCTCATATGTCACCTGAGACTCTGCTTTCCCCATCACTCTCAACATACCTCCCCTACCCCCAAGTACCCTAACTCCTAGCCTCAGTGTCACCTTTATCTTGGGGTATGTTTATCAAATGTGAAATTCCCTTTAGCTACATAGTGATGCCGTGTTCCAGGCATTTTATCCGTCTGTATGGTCTGAGAATGGCATTACCACAACACAAGCATTGACACACTGCTATATTCCTTGAATAATGTAACAGTGTTTTGTTGTAACATTATTTTTATTAATAACAAAAAATAAGGTGCATTTTATCAACGTAAGTTAAAACACATTGTATATTATAAGTTAGATATTCTATATAATGTTGGTTATGGTGTCTGTTTATCAATAACTAAAAAGCCTTAAATCTGGGGAAAAATCCCATTTTCATGAATACAGGGCTTTTTCCTATTAATCCAAGCCCCTGGGCCGATGAAGACTTTTGCTGGTGGTAGCCTTCGCAGGGGACCTCCAGTAAATCTTCTCCACACTAATGGGGAAGCCTATTTATTATGAACAGCTGTCCTCCTATAGTGATCGCCATTTCTGGATGCTGATAGCCAGGGTTCTTGTAAGGAACAAATGCTTTTCTAGCAAAATAAAACATTTTTTCTTTTTTTAAATAAAGTTATTTTAGTTTTTTTCTGCTATTTTTTTCAAACTTTATTATTCTTTTATACGGATTTTTAACTGGAACCCTAAGTGCAGGCTTCTAGTACCAGTGCGCATGCACGACCCAGCATGTCAGCTGACACATGTGCAGAGGGGTCCTGCTCTGGCCTGACGAGCGGTATGTATCCTCTTACCGCTTGCAGCCGTTATTGCTGGGAAGCTGTCAGCTGCCTCAAGGACCTTTAATTCTTAAATTGTGCAATAGAATGCAATAGAAAATCTTTAATATCTTAGGGTGGTCATGATAAATAGACCCCTATATGTGCTAGAATGATTTTTTAATACTTTATTTTAATTTTATTAAACTGAAAGTCCAAATCTGGGTTCTTGCTGCCAGCATTTTCACTGCCTGCATGCTCTGAGTGCCAGAAATGAATCACATTCATTTGATGTGGCATCATCATCATCATCATCATCATTTATTTATATAGCGCCAACATATTCCGTAGCGCTTTACAATTGGGGACAAACGTAATAAACTAATAAACAAACTGGGTAAAACAGACAAAGAGGTGAGAAGGCCCTGCTCGCAAGCTTACAATCTATGGGACAATGGGAGATTGACACATGAGGTTAAGTATACATTTTGCATCTTGGCCCAGCCAGACTGCAAAGGTAAGGTGACTCATAAGCTAAATGATCCTGTCACACAACAATGTTGGTCCGGGGGTAGTTGTCTTCTGGGAAATTGTGTAACAGGCTAAAGGTAGTGAGGTTAAGATGGTGGTTGAGGAATATTATAAGCTTGTCTGAATAGGTAGGTTTTCAGAGAACGCTTGAAAGTTTGTAGACCAGAGGACAGTCTTATTGTGCGAGGGAGAGAGTTCCATAGAGTGGGTGCAGCCCGAAAAAAGTCCTGTAACCGGGAATGGGAGGATGTAATGAGGGTGGATGAGAGCATGGAAAAGAAGCAGATTTGCAGTTTTTTTTGCTGTTACTATGAAGCTGGTAAGAAATGAACACTGTTACCGGTGCTCGTAGTCCCCCATATTGAACAGAATTACTGATTAAACATCAAGAGAAACTTCTGCACTCCCATTCTATGACTGCCCCAACATTTGCTCCCACTTCTTTTTGTAGAACTATGTGGTGAGCGGTGAGACAAGATTACAGCATTCGCTGCAATGGGGGGAATATATTAATAAATAGCTTCCTCAGTGTCTCCAATTTATCCGAGAATGTTTTTACGCAAAGCACACTTACTACAGTCTATGATTTCGGTGAGTGACTGGGGCAGGGAAAGAGCCTTTTGCCATAGTAAATGTACAGTGAGGGTGTGCCAAACTTGAGTGCACCTAGCTACGTCCGAATCAAACTTTGGGCATCTCAAAGTTAATAGTCTTTCTGCCGTATCTCTTGCTCCAGCTACAGGGCTAGTCTAAGTCCTGATCAGAAGTGATGACAGCCTCATATGCATGCTATAACATGTGTTTGAATTTAGGAGCAAATGTAAAAATGTATTTTATGTTCATTATACATTATAAACATCATTATCAGCGCACGTATCTTCAGATCCTTGATGAATCGGGCCCAAGAACATTCTACATAAATGTTCCATTTGACAACACAATCCGACTATGCTGCTATTGTCAATTTTTTCAATTTGAAAGCTGCTTAGGAAACATGGGCTACTATTTTTTTACATGAATCCATGATATGAAATATCTATAACTTGTGTTTTACTGAATGTCAACATTGTTCCAAACCCTGCTATGCACCTCACCCAGATTTTAGTAAATTGTATTTATGAGAAAAGCAATTATTTTGTGTCTTGGTGGAAGTCTGTCGTGTTTGTATGTAAATAAAATGTCTAATGTTACGGTTTGTATATTAATTCAATGATGTTCCCTTAGGTTTTAAACTGTTACCTCATTGACAATAATGGGTTTATCCTGGTTTCAGAAGATTACAGACAGGTAAGATTTTTAAAACACAAACTTACATTGCCATGAACTAAGAGTAAACAAACCTTACAACTCGTACAGTAAGAGGTGTAATTTAATAATAGTGTAATATGCACTGACAGTTCTGCAATACCAGCTTTTGCCACTTGGAGGCTGCCATGTTGTTCAAAGGCTGCCATGCTGTCACAGTGGGTATTGGGCGTTACTGTACTGTAAATGCCGAGTGCAAAGACAATGCTGTTTTTTTGTAAAGTTAAATGTAAAGAGGCAGTGGCGGAACTACAGTCAGGTGCATTTGGCACGGTTGCTACAGGGCCCAGAGGTGAGGGGGGCGCCATGATGGGCAATGCTGGGTTGCACCTCTCTTCAAGACCCCCCTCCACCAAGACACCTGCACTACTCCCATTTCTGTGCTGCCTCCTATACCCGAGGTACATGCCAAGATTGCCTATGTGGTAAATACAGCCCTGAATGTACTTTCTCAGAATTATGGCAGCTTCAAGGGAGCAACAGTTTAAAGGCCTGCTGGGGACAATTAGCTGTTCTTACATCAGAAAAAGATTGAAATTATAATATTAAATTGAACTAGTACAAGCTCATATTTGGTTTGCATATATAAAAAATGATGTTATGGCTTTTATTTTCTAGCTCCATTCTATGACAGGTTTGTTGAGGTCTCATAATAAGATGGTAATTTGTCCTGACAATAAGACAGCCTCCCGTCCCTAGCGAGCCCGCAGTCTGTAAAAGTGAAAGTGACTGATGCTGATCTCGTTCTCTCCAGACGTGACCTAATTCTGTGGATGTGGTTACTGATTACTGATTCTTGACAAGATCAGATCACATCGGGACGTTACATTGACTGAAGAGCGTTACATTCTGAAACAACTAAAGCCCAATGCACCTGTCGGCTATAGAGCGGACTTTGTAATAACTGCTCAGTTTTATTACAGTGAGATGTAATAGATTTAATTGTTTTTTTCTGGCACCAGAATTTACAGTTCATCTTCAGAATTCAGAAATCAATTCGGAGCCACAAATTGGGCACATTTTAAAGGATACTTTTTAAAGGGAGTTTGGGGGCATGTTCCCTTGAAAATGTTTTGTTTTGAGTTCTTTTAAGCAAAAATTTTTACATGATAAAGCAGGGAGAGGCATTAGAATGTGCTGTTCAGGGTCACCCTGCGTGATGGATTTTTAACATTATCCTTCCAATTTTGTTTAACTAGGATGAGGCAGTGCCGTGGATTTGTGCCATTTATTTAACTACTCAATTAGAAATACCTAAAATATGACACAGTATAGAAGACAGAAGAAGCAAGGGCTCACGCAGGGGGGGGGGTTTCTGGGTCAAACCCTCCCCTCCGCTAAAGAAGTGCACCTACATAGCGACACTGTACTATATAGAAGCCGCGGCGCTGTCAAAGAAGCGTCTGCCCGAACGGAGCTTCTGCTCTTTCGCCGGTTGTTGGTTTTTTTAAATTCCTGTGTGCGCCCCTCAGAAGGATGGTGGCTGTACATGTACTGCCATGATCCTTGTTAAATAGGCAAATCTTATCACCGGAAGGTGCTGCTTTTGACGATAGCATTGCTATTGCCAGTGTCAACCCTTTGATAGATAGGGTGAAATGATAATAAACTTCTATCTCTGACGATTACACTTGTTTTCTCCAGAGATAGGGCTTTTCTCCGTTTGATAAATAAACCCCTAAGTATTAAATCCAATGTATAATAGAGATTATACAATTATAATTACTGTCTTCGTGCTTTTTTTTATAAATGGACTATAAAAAAATAGAATTTTAATTGTTCTGAATATATTGTAGAACTGATAAAACTGTTTTAAAACTTTTACATGAACTAATAGATGCAGCTTACAAACAGTTAAAATAACTGTTTACATTTCGACATACCTCCCGTCATGCCTGTCTCTGCCAGTGGGGGCAGCGCTGCCTAGCGTTGTATAGCGTTAGACTGCCCATTGCATACCCCCCTTCCTACAACATTCCCACCCGCGGAACAAACACGTTTCCCCACACATTGAAATAGCATAGAGTTCATTTTAAGCCGAGAAATCTTTTAAAATGTATATTTAGAATATATGATTGGTGAAGCTACTAGCTGAACATCTAATAACATCCTATTTGCTTGCCCAATTAGCAGATTATAAGTAATGTATTTTATACGTGCCAATTTTTTTCTTGTATGCTTTTATGCCCGCTCATATTTGGAAATATGCTGTTTACAAATACACATTGTTTAATTGTACATCTGCTGTACCTCAGATCTGTAATACAACATCTGTGTCTCAAGTTTAATCTTGTAACTGTAACATTCAGCTGACAGCAATGCCAAATAATCTAAAGTCAATGCTATGAGCTTGACATTTATAGATAATAAATTGTACAGAAAAGTCCATTACCTTTATAAAAGCATTTACTTTGTGTCCTTGTGCCTTTATATAGCCACAGAACTGATTATATGATCACAGCATTTCTTATATTTCCCAGTAGGGGGCACTATATATATATATATATATATATATATATATATATATATATATATATATATATAAATCTATGTATATATATATATATACATATATATATCTATGTATATATATATATATATATATATATATATATATATAGATATATATAGATAGGTAGATATATGTGTATACAGTATATTTATATCTATCTAATCTGTCTATATATATTTTTATATATATATATATATATATATATATATATATATATATATATATATATACAATCTTAAATACACATTATACAGTAATTATTGTTTAGTAATATCTTGTCATCTTACAGTTCATTATCAACTTGGCGTAGAGAAAGTGGTTAGTATTGAAATAGAAATTATATATATATATATAGTGATGTAATAAAATATCATTTTTGTTTAATAATATAATATTTTTGTTTTTCTAATATAGTGATATAATACAATATAATTTTTGTTTGGTAATATAATATTTTTGTTTCGTAATATAGTGCTATAATATTCTTTTTGTTTAGTAATATAATATTTATTCATTCTCCAACAACATGACATCTATATAGTTATATGTATCTCTGATCTTTTTGTTCCCGTTTTCCTGTAACATATAGACCTAAGCACAGCTGTAACAAGTAGCAAGCTCGGAGAAGCACTCAAGTGATCATAATGTCAGTTGGAATGTTTGAAAGACCCCAAATATTTACTCAGCGCACGCAGGAAGTGTCAGACATGGATGAAAATGATTAGAAATAGCATTCCTTTTCTAATGTCAACACGACTTTAATTATTACACTTAAGAGAGAGCCTCCCCTTAGGATTATGTGAATAATTTAGTCATTTAATTACGCTGTCCAATCATTGGCTGCGCTAGGAGCTGGAAGTTTCGACAGCGACAATGGAGCAGATTCATTTTGTGACATTACAGTGCAACGGAAACTCAATCTCCCCAGTTATGTTTTCTAACCAATTATTAGCGGTAGTGGGGAAGTTTCCTTTTGCCAAAGGGCAGTAACTCAGACAGTCACTAATAAACAATTCAAAACTTGGTGGTCTTCTCGATTTCGGAGCTCCTCCTGTAAAAATTAGGAGAAATGTGATCTGATGGACGAAAACAATAGTTCTTTCAGAAAACATTAAGAATATTGAGGCTTTCTTCCCTTGGAATGACTGATTTTGTGTGATTCCTCTGGCAGGGATTATATTATTTTGCTTCTCATACCTTTCACTGTCATACTCACTACAGCGTTTCCATTTGGCACAGTGCACAGAGCAATACATTTATACATAAACATGCACCGCCAGACATATGTATAAATACCTTGATTAAAACAAACATTTATGCTCTAAGATGATGGATGCCAAATTAGAATGGAACCCTTCTACATCTCACGACTGGAATTCGTACAGAACAGGCTGCGGAACCCTCCACGAAATCCGGATGTGACTGATGCTAGCATTTCAGGTGGTCTCTAAGAAAATACCCTATTGAGTGATTTCTTAGAAATAGACCTTGTTTGAGAATTATTCTAGCTGTGAAAGAGGCAACTCAAAGGGGATTTACCGCTGCCCTTTTGCGGAGAGACATGTACAGCAGCCCTCTCTGAAAAATGTTATGTTGCCCTTGTTGAAGTGATTTTCAACCAGGGTGCATAACAAAAAAAAAAACATTAGGTTTTCCATTTTGCCTGTCAAAATATAGGTTCAACTGACATATGTTTCCTCTGTGTGACTTGGGTCCTCTATAGGTATTTGTGGTTTTAAATAAAATAAAACTATGTAGGAAAACCCTGTGGTTCGATAAATCTGCTCCTGCTGAGGTTAGAAGCAGATGTCTAGCAATACAGGTCAGAAATGAGACTGGGACCTGGGGCCCCCAAGGGGTCTCGGATGCAAACACCATGCTGCTACAGTTCGCCCCACCTTTCCCTTGACGTTCCTCTAGTTTTGTCCTGCTGCTGTAATTCCGGTTGACAGGTGCAGAGAGTCAGTGGCTGTTAGCAAAGCAAACTGTTATTGGCTACTAGACCCTCATCTGCTTCATATTCAGTAACCTCTGATTGGGAGTTAATATATTCCATAATGTCCTTCACTCTGCATAAGGCCTAGACAACCACCCTCACCTGCTGTGTGCATATGGTCATTGGTCCTTGCACATTTCTATACCCTGAGCGCTTGTATTCCTTGACTGACAATGAAGAACACTTTCTGTAAGATATCTTGTGTATATTTTACTGACTATGACTAGATGAATGTGATATAACCCAGGGCCAGATTTCTGAACCCAGGGCAGTCATATTTAAGGGGCTTCAGGCTACGTTTTGTTTCACCATCTTATCACTTTTTCTTATGTAAGCCTGCAAAAGAAATAAAGTCAATTATGTGAATTATTGATGAATACATTTATACTCTCATGGTAAAGGTTGGGCATAGAACTCTTAGTAGTGGTGTGGAGCTTACAGTCTAAATTCCCTAATATACACACACAGACAGACAGGGAGACTAGGGTCAATTTTGATAGCAGAAAATTAACCTACTAGTATGTTTTTGGAGTGTGGGAGGAAACCAGAGCACCCGGAGGAAACCCACATAAACACGGGGAGAACATACAAACTCCACCCAGATAAGGCCATGGTCGGGAATTGAACTCATGACCCCAGTGCTCTAAGGCAGAAGTGCTAATCACTGAGCCACCGTGCTAACATTTAAATCATGCTTGACATACCATTCTTTCCATATGTACCAAATGGTTTTTGCATCCAGTCCAACTGCACATATATTGTATTCACCTACTGGAGTTTTACTTTTTGTCTGCACTGGGTTAGTTTAGTAGAATACAACTCACGCATATTTTGTTGCATATGCAACAACCAACATTCTACTTAGTCAGAGTGAGTCAATTCCTAATTTAGAATGGAAGATGTTTCTTGTGCACAACTTTAATAAATAGAAGCATCTAAGTATCTGATAATTGCCGTTTTAATGCTCATGTAAAATGACATTATACACCTCCATAAAGCATAAATAATAATAGTTATTAGTTACATTGCATGCCCCAGTTTGATTTATGTTCCTTGGCGGCTGTTCCTCAATTAGAGTAAATCGCAATGTTCAAACATTGACAAGTTCAGATGAATTGCCCATAAAAGAGGACAGCTCCTCTTGCTTTCAGCAACCTGCACACACCCACATTTTTTGGAAAGGGTTCTAAGTTCTTTTGTGGTAAAGAGATAATTCTTGCTCTTTGAAATCTGAAATGTCTCCTGTTAAGTTCAGCCCATAGGCTTTTCCGTCTGTAACCTTCTCCAGGTATAAATGAGGTCAAATGTATTACTAATTACTAACTCAGAATATGCTGATACATAGGAATGTGTAAAGTTTTTGATATGTGGCGCACCCTGCAAGTGACCCGGTCTTGTGGTTTTGTCAGCATGCCCTTGCAAACCATGGGTATGCTGGAGCTTGTGGTACTACAAGTGCAAGCAATGTCCAACAGATTAAAAGTGGCCAGGGCATGTTGTGTGTATCACAGACAAAATGATTATTTATTCATTCCATTTATTACCCCACACCCACCATTCAGGGTTATGGGAATAGCTCCTGTGTAATCAGTATGGGGCTGGTAATTCCTAGGAAAGGGCTGCTGTTTTTTTCTGGCCCAATCCCCCTAGGCAATTCTGTCTGTGCTGATTGGACTAGGGCTGGTTGGTACTATAGCCAAGGAAACCATACTGCAGGTTTATCTGCTATAGTGTCTCCCTCGGTGTTGCAAATACCAGCCTAGGTTGGTAACGCTGCCTCAGGCTTGGGGGGAAGGTCATTGATTTTTTTCCCTTTTATTCGATTATTGTTAACAGGTGACCCAAGGCAGGGCCTTCTTTTCCATTGGGCACAGTGCCCGGGAGCCCTGCAGCCCAGGGGGGCCCGTCAGAGGCAGCAAAAAAAAAAAAAAACCTGGAAAAAAAAAAAGACAATACTTACCTTGCGGTCAGCTGGCGATCCAGCTCCCTCCATACGGCGCTCGCAGTGCATGTCCGACATCCATTGTGGGGCGCGACGGAGGAGGAGACCATGGAGGGAGCCGGATGGCCAGCTGACCGCAAGGTAAGTATTGTCTTTTTTTTTTTTCAGGTTTTTTTTTTTTTTTTGCTGCCTCCGACAGGCCCCCCTGGGCTGCAGGGCCCATATATATAATCATTTTTTTTTTTTTATATATAGGGGCCCCGGTGCACTGCTGTGCCCGGGGGCCCAAGATGTTCTTAAGAGAGTCCTGACCCAAGGTTTGTGCTGATCATGAGCACAGATCTTCCACCAGGACTGAAGCAGCCGCAACATTTTGCGCTTCCGTTTTGGACTTGTGTCCAACTCTTCATGAGCTGCATAGTGCTCATTTGTCTTTACTCCTGTACCTAAGGTGACACCATGGCTGCCTTTATTTCAAGTGACAAACATTTCAAGTACGTTCAAATCCCCATGTGTAACAAACAGCTGCACCATCACACTTCTATTTCAACTATGGTAGTTCCACCTTTGAACAGCGCCATAGGAAGTGGGGGAAGGGCTTCAGAGCCCTACAGCCCAATTCTGGTCTAGAAGGCCCCAGCTCTGTTTCTTTGCATGCAGGGACTGAAGCATGTGCATGGGCCCGAAACCTTGGTACTCAGGGGTCTGGTCACCCATGGTGATAACAACTCAATAGGATCATCTACGACATATTTGCCCACTCTCCTGGAAATTCTGTGAGATTCCCAAATTCCGGGTAGGTCTCCTGGAAGAGCAAGTCATTCTCCAGCATCCAGCCCACGTCATGGTGAGGTGGCTGTGATGGAGGCCTCGGCAACCTAAAGATGTGATCGCAGTACACCCCCCTCTGAGAACTCCTGGGTGGGACAAATCTATTATTGACAAGTAGAATGTACTATCAATACCCAATGACTTTTGATCATCTTCACTTTCCTGGGTCACTGAGACATGCATTGTCCCAAATCTTCAGTTGTTCCTACTGTACAGTGCTTCAGAATATGTTGGTGTCTTTAAAAGTACAAAACCCATTGTATTGTGTATTCATTTTGACCATAATCAAACACACAATCCATTGTCCACAACTTATTGTTCTACTTTAAATGTAGCACTTTAGCACAGCATGGAGAATGTTTTTTTTTTTAATCAGCCTAAGAACATTTATCATCAAATCAGATGAACACAATTCAAATTGACAGCAAAATGACAGCGTGAGATTGTTCCCCTTCTTCTACTCATCATACTGAACATTCCTCCTAATTTAAATGTCGAACATTTGGACATGAAAGAATGCAAAATTAAAGACATTCATTTTTTTTTTCCAGTAATCTAAAATTCTTGGATTTGCTGTTTGCATTGTTTATGGGTACAAGTTAATAATGCATTCTTTACAGAAACTGATTATTCATAATGTTTTAACACTGTGCCATCCAGAATATAATGCTTTCTTTTTTTCAGAATGCCTCCTTTGCTAATGAGATCCACTAAATCTCTAAATAATTAACTGCCTAACATGCTTTCACTAATACTTGCATTGCTGTAACCATTCCTTGATTAAAAATATATGTCAATCGCTGTATCCGTTTACATTACTGGAGCAGTCAATCACCCAATCACATGGTAGAAGTCATTGAGCGTGGAGTTAGTGGTGTCTGGTTGTCCCAAGGAACAGAGAAGAGGTATCAGGTAAAGCAAATGACATATACTAGAGCCTTGTAAGTAATAGTTATGTGAGGAAGTTAAGTCATATTTAGAGTTCTATTAAAGTGGATTTTTTTTAAAGAGAACTCACTAATTTGTCCATTCCATATACTCCTGCTGGTTCACAATGTACAGTCAAAGTAATTCCTCGATTGGTCTGCTCAGCCATCGAGAGAGTGAAGACATTTAAATCGAGCAGGCAGCTCTGAACACTTAGGTTGGTCGGGTCAAAGGTCGCCATGTGTCAAATGTAATGCTTGGCTATACATAACAGTATTTCATGCTCTGTACAAGTATTTCTGCTAATTTATTATCCTCTGTAATTTTCCTCCAGACTGGACGTTTTTTTGGGGAAGTTGAAGGTGCTGTGATGAATAAATTGCTTACAATGGGTTCATTTAAAAGGTAAGAGTTTGAATATTTCCTGCTGCTGTGATGAAGAAGAATATAATGGGTTGCACTCACTAGCTTTCCCCTTGGTTTAGGTAAAGAATCTCACTGGCCCGGCCCGCAGATTTTCAGTAGCTTGTTCACTATATATTTAATATATTAATCTGTATAAAGTTTATAATCAAAGTTAGTAATGTGTGAACAAGTTCGGACTGTTCTGGGTTTCATACAACATTTTGCAGGTCAGCAGTGTCAGATTTCCAAGGAATTAGCTTTAAGCTTTACGCAACGAACCTATTGCATTGGAAATTAATCAAATTCAGAGAATACAAAACAAGAAATGATGCACTTTGCAGTTTGCTATGATTCCCCTTACTGCGCCCAAGGCTTCCATGTACACTGGAAGCGAAGGTGTTGCCCATAGCAACCAATCAGATTCTACCTATCATTTTCTAGTAAGTACTGGACAATAGATAGCTCGAATCTGATTGGTTGCTATGGGCAACACCTCCGCATTTCCTTATTAGAAGGTTTGATAAATCTAGCTTTTGGGTACTAGAGCATTTCTCAGACAGTACATGCAAGAGGAAGCACACCATGATTAATTTGTGAGTCACCATGAACTTCCTCACTTTGGGCCTCATGTAGAGTTGGGTGCAAGTCCATTTGCATAGCATAAAATATGAACTTCACTATTGCGCATGCTCTCAAAAAGACTTTTATTTATTTATTTATTTATTTATTTTTTAATGATTCCAGTGCTTTTGGGGTCATTTAAACCAGTCATCCGTTGCTGATTACTCATTGTGATAATGTTTTGAGTAATATGGTTGAAATGTAAATCAATGCTCATAGCTTTGTTAAGTTTCAGCTAAATTTGAACAGATTAAGATTTGAAATAATTCAAGTTTCCCCACGTAACTATGACTGGCAGGTCTGCAAAGCAAACGGTATCTACTAGGCCCCCAAACTTGATATCATGATAGCACAGCAATGTAGACCTCCCTCACATCCTGACCAACTGGGGTGGTGCTGGACTAAAGCTGGCCACATGCGGTTCAATCTGTGCCATGTACTGCAGTGGTATTATTCTGCAAGAAGTTGTGAAAACTTAGCTACGGGTCACAACTAAGAAAACCAATCATGAGACATCTGTAGTCTGCACTCAGAGAGACTCATAGTGGCCAATGCGTCATAATGGATAGGATACCCCATAACATGATGACATAGGGTTTAGTACAGGAAAAATGGCAATGGAGGCAGTTTGCGAAGCCGAAACAAATATGCCCTGCAGAGCAAATGTGCCTATTTATCTGCATACATTGGTGCACTCTTACATGTTGGTGTTCAGAACGGCCTCTGGAAAGCATCTGTGCCCATTGGCATCCTTGTAGGCATTTTCATGCCAACATGTGCCTAAAAAAATCACACAGAGGAAAAAAGTAAGTCAAAGTTCTGCCGATATTAGTAGAAGAATTTTAGATTGCATTCGTTGAAATACAGGCAACCAATGTAGAGACTGACAGAGTGGCTCAGCAGAGGAAGAACGGTTTGCAGGGAAAATCAATCTAGTCGCCGCGTGCAAAATAGATTGTAGGGGTTCAAGTCTGACTTTGGGAGGACCAGTAAGGAGGGAATTACAATTGTCGATGTGGGAGATGATAAGTGTATGAATTATGGTTTTTGCAGTGTCTTGTGTGAGATATGTACGTATTCTGGAAATGTTCTTTAGATGTATGTAACATGATTTAGATATAGAGTTGATGTGGGGAATAAATGATAGTTGTGAGTCAAGGATTGCACCTAGGCAACGAGCTTGCGGGGTGGGATTTATGGTCATGTTATCAACAGAAATAGAAATGTCAGGCAGGAAGCTACTGTTTTTGGGTGGGAATATTATTAATTCAGTTTTTGAAAGGTTGAGTTTGAGTTGGCGAGAAGACATCCAAGATGAAATGGCAGAAAGACAGTCAGTAATGCGAGACAACACAGATGGTGAGAGATCAGGAGAGGATAGATAAATTTGTGTATAATCTGCATAGAGATGATACTGAAATCCAAAAGAGCTTATTAGTTTTCCAAGAGAAGTGGTATAGATAAAGAATAGCAGAGGACCTAGGACTGAACCTTGCAGTACTCCAATTGATAAAGGAAGCGGAGCAGAGGTGGATCCAGAGAAATTAACGCTGAAAGAGTGATTAAATAGGTAGGATGAGAAACAGATTAGGACAGTGCCTTAAAGACCTAGGGATTGTAGTGTTTGTATGAGGAGAGAGTGGTCAACAGTGTCAAATGCAGCAGAGATGATTTATTGTAGCTGGGTCACACATGCACAGATCCCCTGATAGTACTCCAGCGAGGCGGCAAGTTAACGTTTAACGTTTCGGGCCATTATTGCCTGAATATAACTGATACTCAGATATACTTAGTCTTAGCTGCCTTAGATGATTTTCTAGCACCATGACAATCAGCAATAGAAAGCTGACCCTATGGTCATATATTAATAAATAGACCCGTTTGTTTTCTTGCATAAAACCTTTCTCATATGTACTTATTACAACTATACAGTCTACTATATTTAATGCTCAGGTTTTTCTGGATAAGGGAATTTCTGTCATTTGGAGCACCATGGCTAAAATATATCAGACAACATTGTCCACAACATTAGCCTAATTAAATCTCTGCCATCATCTACACACGTGCAGGACCACTTACTCAAGAAAGAAAATGAAAATAGTAAAAAAATAAATTCTGAATATTTAAAAAAGTACAAATAAATTTCAAAACTATTTACAAATTCAAAAAATGTTTAGTTCTTCTTTTCAAATGTATTTTTTTCATTTATTTTCTTCTGTTATCGCCATGACCAGATGGTGATAACAGAAGGATTGCTACGAATCTACCGCCAACTGGGTCCGGTCGCCGGCGGTACTCATTACTCATTGATGTATAAGGACAATTGCCAATCACCAGGGAAAACACCAATATACCACACAGTCCTCTACACAAATTTATTTATGACATTTTGTTTAGAATTCTCTTCTATACAGAAAGAAATGACTTCCTATTAACCCATTTTCACATATACAGTATAGAATTTGTAATTTCTAATATTTCTAGAAACATATCATCATCGGTTAAAAATGTGTTCAAACACTGCAAGTTTTATATTTATGCAGTAACTCCAAGCAATGGCACATCAAAAGCAGGAGAATACTTTGTAGTTAGGTAATTACTCAAATTTCCTCTTCCCTTGTCATATGGCATTTAAACTTTAACACAATGTACAGTGTAAACATTACTTAGTACAGATATTGCAGATCTAGAAGGGGTCCGCCTCAGCAAAGCTGATGTAAGTATTCAAATATTTTGCTGAGGGATATAACTTTTATTGTGTACTTTGTCAGTTCAGACTTGATAAGATTCTTTTTCAATCTAGTCCATTAGTCAATCAATCTGGTACTTTCAAAGCAGATATAGAGAAATTGACTAAATGGGACAAAAGGCTGAAAACTTTGCTCAAGCATTGAATAATAAACAGGCACCTTGCTGTCATGTGTAAATAAAAGGTCAATTTCACATGTTGGTAAATGACCATAATCATTTTTATATGCACTATTCTACTTCATCAGACCAGTGGGTAAATTTATCAAATCTTCAAAAACGGAAAAGTGGAGGTGTTGCCCATAGCAACAAGTCAGATTCTAGTTATCATTGTCTAGAATGTATTAGATAAATGATAGCTAGAATCTGATTTGTTGCTATTGGCAACACCTCCACTTTTGCATTTACCCCCAGTTATTTGGTGTTTTTTGTAACTTAGACATATTTCTCTAAAACTGAGCCTGGCACAACACAGTATTTCATGCCTGCTGTGAAATCTTTTTATGATCCCAAAAAAGTTTACCATTTTAAAAAATATAGTCACAAAAAGTCAGATAGTCAAGCTTTCAGTCCTGTAAACCTTTGAAACTAACTGTTTTAAGAACAGTGATGATAATAACATATCGTGAGTCTGTGGACAGTAATTAAAATAAGATGTTGGATATGTCATTATGCCTTAGGCATGTTATCTGCAGCAGGAAAAGAGAGTCTGACATTTCTAAGAGCTGAAGGAAGAAGCATTGGATGCTGACTGCCCCCTTTAATGGTTTTAAATTTAGGTCTTAAAGAAAACAGACAATTACTATGTTCCTCTGCTATAATCAGCTGGAAAAAATACAGGTAGTCACAAAACGGTCTTTTAAAAATAACAAAAGCCCATCAAGGTAGTTAAGTAAATACACTTTTATAAGTATTTTATGTTGCTAAAAGGAACATATGTAATTACTTCTTGAAACAAATAATTTTAACCACTTCAGTGTTCAAAAATACATTATATATAGTCATAAAAAACACCTGTTGTAAAATTTGTTCTAAATACATTGCATAAACTATGATAGATAGATAGATAGATAGATAGATAGATAGATAAAAACATACTTGTAGGTTAATTGGCTGCTATTAAATTGACCTTAGTCTCTCTTGGTCTGTGTGTGTGTATGGTAGGGAATTTAGACTGTAAGCTCCAAGGTTGCAGGGACTGATGTGAGTGAGTTCTCTGTACAGCGCTGCGGAATTAGTAGCGCTGTATAAATAGCTGCTGATGATGATTATATGAGATAAATAGATAGATAGAAACATTGACTTTGTTTGTTCTTCATTCAAAATATTAATAAATGGCCCCAGGATAATCGATTTCAGACAGCCTCTTGTAGGTAGTTCCTTTCTTTAAAGGAAAAATATACACTTTTATAACTCGGCTTTGTTTCCATTTTTTGATACATGTTCAATAATATGAATAAGCAGAATTTACTTTGCACAGTAAGCCATTTTTATTTATTAACATGCTCTTTGGGTGAGTGATAATGAAAAGTGGAAGAGTAGAGGTCAGCTTATCATGGAAAATGTTACAATACTGCTTGACTCTGCTTTCGACACAGACATTAAGTAATGCTTCAGCATAGGGTCACTTCACATATGTGTCTCCCACTCAAGTTAAATCCCCAGGAGTCAGCAACAAAAGATAGAATCATAATAGTCTATGTTTAACATATTTGTTTAATGTTGTTTGAAATATCTCTTTGGAGTTGGCTGTTATAATTGCTGTGGATGAAATAATGCTTTTCAGAGTCAGCCTACTATGTAATATTCTTACTGTATAAAGATGTATGTCCCCCACTTTCAGAATAACCCTGTATGACTACCAAGCTATGTGCAGAATGAATAAGGAGAGCAGTGATAGCGCTCACAGCTTATTGGATGTAAGTATATATATATCATCATATGGAATAACTGCATTATCATACCGGATTAATTATCATACTTATGCTGCATTTTATATTTTTTATATGACTGATCTTTCAAGTGATGTCAAAATACTCTTCTGATTTATAAAACTATTTTAGTGCTGGTAGAGAACACATTAATCAGCAGATAGTGGGGGTCATTTACACAGCATGTGGTTGATATGTGCATCTATTATATGAATGGGCCTCTTTAGAGCACAATTTTATGAGGTTCTATTGTATGCATTAATGTAGAGACCTGGCTTGTAAGCAGATGCTTGCACTACACTCCCACTATACTCGGCTATGGATCCAAATTGCATATCAGTGACTGTATAGAAAATAATACACTCAGGCATATTTATAAAAACGAATGTCTCCTTTAATGGTCACGGTTATAGCTATCTGCACATTCTAAAATAGGCTGTATGAATATTGGTTCAATGCATAAAATAACTTGATGTTAGATTAACAGCCTTTTGTAAGATCTGCTTATAAATGTTCATCACTGTCTAAGAATCATGTTGTTCATTAAACCATTTTTTACCTGAGGTGAAGAAATTATCTGTTTAACATATTATATTATATGTCCAATGTCACAATTACTATGACATAAAGCATTGTTAGCTTTCCTTTGTAAAACATTTAAAATGTACTCGTCACCTACACAAAGGGGAACTATTTTACGAATCATGCTGGGTGCTCACTGCTTTGGTTTGGCAATGGTGCATCTGGATGGTCTGCCCAGCATACTTCAAGGTGACTCTCGAGAGATGCCTCTGCAAACTAGAAGTTTGCCTCGGTGTGTATAGAGACAAAAAAAAGTCCCCATTCTCCTAAAATACTGCTTGGTTTAGACACAGTTGTAATAGGCCAGAAGATGTGTAAGATAGGATTCCACAGTCACAGTGGAATAGTAGAGAGGCAAAGGTCACCCCACTAGTGTTGCAGTGAAACATGGGAATCAGGGCTAATATAGGAATCTTTTTTAAACATTAGGCAAACATAAATCACTACAACACATAGGTTACTCAAAAAATATATCTCCCTGGGAAATGAGGCACTAGTGCTTCAGTGAAATGGGTTTCACTGGATAAATACTTTTGAAAGACAAGCGGTTGCTAATGGTTAATTAGACAATTACACTAAGTACTGCTGCAGCAGATTATCTAGAAAAAGCAATAGAAGAGATTTTGAGTGCAATTATACAGATTACCCTTATTACACAAAAATCAGTAGAGATGCAACAGGGGTTAATCCAACTTGATCAGGTTAGATGCTTTAAAAGAAATGACTGTAGACTAGGGTAATTTTACATTAGACAGAACCCATGTGAATTGTAATCCTCATGTTTAAGCAAAGATTTATGAAGCTTATTAACTTGTAAAAGATTAAATCAGTAATCGACTTGACGCATGAGTGACTCCTGAGCATAGTGTAAGAAACAGTAATTCTGCACAATACACAATTTCCAGTGTAAGGAACCCAATCTTCACTTAGTAATCCGTCTAATGGAATAAGTAAATCTCTTCCAGCAACTGTAGAGGCAATATATTTGAAATTCTCCTTAATTCGCCTTACAAATGAACAATAATAATAATAATAATAGTAATAATAATAATAATAATAATAATAATCTCAGGCAGCAGTGAGATATCACAACTCACAGCAACCAGCAATCACCCGTTAGCCTCTAGAATACTGTTTTTGGCTCCTCCTTTTCCCGAAGATTATCTTGGATGCTTCTAGTACATTCGGGTGCCAAAATGCCTGTTTTTCTCTGGCTTTTTGTAACTTGTTATTCTGTTTCTAGTGCAATATGTGTCACTAGTGTACAGTCTGGGGCTCTATTTTGCAGTTTGTCCACCCCAAAATGGCTGAAGCAATTTGCAATGAACTTCCTAGAGGCCCTCTATGAGTGCATGTAGTAACATGAATAAGTGCATGAAGTAATATACCTGTCATTTGCAGGGTATTACATATTTATGCCCTAAATTATTTCTGAGACTGAGAGACATCAGGATTGTTTTAATTGCGTAACAATTGTGTGTGTGGAACTTTCTTTTACATTGCTCAGAGTGTCCCTGGAAATGTGGTTCTCCAACAAAATGCTCTAAAAAGGGGCCCTTGGCTGGTGTACAATTCAGGCCTTTTTGTGTAAGTTAAATTGCCATTTATTCTCCGCACAACAAGGAACAACAGTTAAAAAGCCCCTTCCTCACCCATTTATTTAATTAAGGAAATCATTGGTGCCCCTACTCCGGTTGTTACATGAAACACCCTCATTCCCCTTAACCTGTGCAAGCTTTGCAAATGCCACCATTTTGCTCAGCAAGCCCATGCCTCTTGGCAAAATCTAGGTGCATTTGTACAAATTGAAGCATACGGTAGGTCTGAAGCTGACCTATCTCTATGAGCTTTAGAAATTACTTCCACTGCAGGGAAACATTTCCGGGATGAACAAATGTTCAGCTTATCAGTTGACTGGCACCTATTGAGTAATTGATAGGCTGCCTTCTTATTGTGTATAAGTTCTGAGTCAATTGATAGGCTGTCTTCTTATTGTGTATAAGTTCTGAGTCAATTGATAGGCTGCCTTCTTTTTGTGTATAAGTTCTGAGTCAATTGATAGGCTGCCTTCTTATTGTGTATAAGTTCTGAGTCAATTGATAGGCTGTCTTCTTATTGTGTATAAGTTCTGAGTCAATTGATAGACTGCCTTCTTTTTGTGTATAAGTTCTGAGTCAATTGATAGGCTGCCTTCTTATTGTGTATAAGTTCTGAGTCAATTGATAGGCTGCCTTCTTATTGTGTATAAGTTCTGAGTCAATTGATAGGCTGCCTTCTTATTGTGTATAAGTTCTGAGTCAATTGATAGGCTGCCTTCTTATGCTGCCATTACCAAGAATATTGGCTCATGCCACAAAATGGCTACCTCCACGGTATCTATGCGACAGGTAAACTTCGTATACATACAGTGTCTATTTTTTCTCAGTAAAGATGAAAAACATTTTCTCTAGGTCATTAAATCGCTGTTTATCTTCCAGCCATATAATGCCTTCTATGCTGCAGTGAAATGGATAATGACAGAGCTTATCCTGTAAGTATATTTTTTATCATTAAACAGCATTTCTATCCTGCATGCTGTAATGTTGTTTATTACATCACACAAATTAGTAAATAGCGGAAAGTATATGATTACCACACACATTAGCTCTTGCACATTACCCTTGATGTGCTGGCTTTTAGTGGACAGATAGAGAGAAATGCAATTACGGTGGTTACAGTTTTGTGGTGGGTAATGGATGTCTGCTCTCTGGGTGGGCCCTCACCAATACATCAGACCGTCCTGATGATTCATTCTGTTACTTTGTGATTTCATGTTCTGTGAAATAGTTTCTTAGATGCTCATGTCAGGCCTAAGACAAGCTGTCAGGTGTTAGTGAGACGTCGGCTTTGTGCCGTAGTTATGTATACAATTTCCCTGTTTCTAATCATGTAAGCTGTATAATGTGTCACACGAGCCTTTTATTTCCGGAAATACTTTACTTTTGAGATAAGAAAGAAAACTATAGATTTTTCATGTGATAGTTATGTACAGTAGAAATGCTCCTAAACTTCCATTCTGCTTTTTTGACACATGATAGTATTAGCTACGATCGGTTGGTCAGTCATAGCATGCAGCCAATTTAGAAAGAATCAAGACGGTAAGATATATTACATACATACATAGGGTAAGGAAACTGTTTGAGCCAGTTTGAAATTCTATCAATCCAGCCACTTTGATGAACTTGAACTTTGGGTTGTAAATATCGAAATTTGGTTTTGACTCGATTACAGTGCTTTATATTTAAGAACTGCTAAGCTGTTAACGCATCTTCACAGAAAGCAGTTAAAAGATGCTTTAATAAACTTTAAAATATATGGCTTTGACCATGTTCAAGCAGGTTTGAATGTCTACATGTTACAGTATTTTGAACTGTTTTTAATTCAAAATGTGAACTTTGAGGTGTACAAAGTAGTGTTCATTGTTTGAATTAAATAAAAAGTGTAGGCATTTAAGCTTGACAAAGTTCAAACCTGTTTGCCTTGCACGAATTTTGATGAAATGTTTTAGTCTATCTAAAGGTCGAGAACTTATCGAGAATTTTCAAACTTGTTTGGAAAACCACTTTGAAATAATTTTGAGCTTCTCTACACTGGGTTATTACAGTAGCGCTCCCCACAATCATAGCTTTCTCTAATTGTCATACTGTGGCATCAAGCACTCAGACTTTTGCCCAAATGTATATTTGAAAATCCATTTAAGTGGGCACTTGTCTTACAGGCATGGACTCTTGACATGTGAGTAATTTTTCTATTTCATGGATGATACATAGAAAATCTGTGCTTATACTGGTACCACAGTTTAACAAACCAATTAGGAAGGAATTTCCAACTGCTAGGATATGCCTCATTCAAAAGGTTTACACGGTGTGAAATGTAAATTTAGTAGAGGATTGACACAGTTCTTTCAAACTTCTCAGCACACAGTGCTTTTATTTTAACCATTGTTATGGGTAGATAATATGTGTCCTTTGGTTAAATTGTTATTACATTGGACAGAAATCTAGAAGGTGTTGCCAGTGGCATATTGAGTTCAGTCGTTTTTGAAGATTAAACTGTTACTTTTGTAGCACCAACAATACGGAGGACCAAATATGTAGTGAATTGATCCTGCGTTCTTCTTATTAAGCACATTTGCATTCACTTATTAGATTAGGTGAGTGCAAAAAGAATCTTGTGCACTCACAATATGACCACATAATCAGGTCTGCTCACATGTGCTTGTGAGCATTCTATAATACAATGTATAACAGTAAGTGCAGGAAAGAGGGATCAAATATCATGCTTGTGTCCGTCCCATCTACTATGTCTTGTGACTTATACAGATTCCTGGTGGAGTTTAATCTATGCAGTTGGTGGAACTCAGGTCATTCTGTTAAAGGTAAGAGATACTGTTTTATTTGTTGCAAGTTCATAAGAATGTTGAAATGAATTGGAAAATAAACCAGTATTCAGTGTAATGGCATTATGTAATAAACCAGTTTACCTTTAGTATCCCTTCCCCCAAGCACTTGTGAGTACTGTTTCTGGCCCACCTACCATTACCTGATTGAGCCATCATTACGAGGAGACGGAGTATAGAGATTTTGTTTTGGTGGCCCAGTCTGGGCAGCTCATTAAAAAGCAGCCTCGGCAGCTACTGTGTAATGAATGTGACGCAGGAACCACAACCAATCCATACCTGCAACAGTCCCATTTTTTCTGGGACATCCCAGGTTCTGACATTTATAAGCAAAGGGGCCTCACCTGAACTGGGTATGGGTTTATAACACTGTGACTAGGCAGGCATTATCTTGTTCATTCTTTATGTCCCTATTTTTCAAAAAGGAGGGGAGGTCAAACATCCAGTTGCCAATCAGATCATGGAAATGTGACAGCAGAACAGTGTATTTCAGGAGATGACTCATCTTGACGGAAGCAGTGAGCGGTTCACTTGTGTGATTGAGCGAGGGCACAGCTGGGGCAGCGGTATAACAAAACGGAATGTGTGAGCGGTCTTTGCTCTTTACATGGCGAATGACTAGGTGCTTTTGTACAAACAAGAATTTATTGCGCACCAGCATATTTTCTGGTTCATAAATTAACTTTATTACAGTAGTAACAAGCTATTAAAGCTAACCTATGACATACTGTATTAAAAGTTTAAAACAGCAAATAAATTGGCAAAAGTATAGCAAATGAAGGGACATGGATCCACACACCAGCTGGGCATGCAAAATACTCAATGTGGCAAATGCCACCTTCCCAAAAGACGACTTGAACATAACTTAACTCCTAACACATTTCACGGCCCTTGTGATACTCAAGATTACATGAAAAATCTGTTGATACCCTCGGAAGCTCTCACAGGCAGAGTCCTCTCTACCCTATGTCTCATGTCCACCTATCTACCCCGTTTGTTGTCTTATTCTGAACTATCTGTGTGGCCGCTATGCTGATTGTTTACTCATACAAGCGGAATGTGTACTAGTGTTTGTGCTACACATACTTGCTCGGACATTACTCATATTTGAGTTTTGTACCACACCTATGCTTAATTGTATTCATTATTATACTTATGTGTAATCATGTCATTATTATGTTGTATTCATGTATCTGTATGAAGACTGTGTGGCAATCTATGCTATAAATAAAGAATGATGATAATGCTTGTACATTGCACACAGTAAACAGTTCAGAGAGCCTCATTGTGCCTAATTCTGCTATAGACTTCCCCATTCATGTTAATCAATAGGTATTGCTATAAATAAATCTGTTTAAATGAGTCCCGGGGCTATTCTGTCGGGCCTATGACAGAAATGGTATGCTGGGACTTGTAGTTTCACAACAACTGGAGAATTGCCTAGGCCTTCTGTTGCACAAACGTATGTCAGTAAATGTAGCAGAAGATATATGGAAGAGATGGATTACTGCAGTACCTAACAACGAGTGGTGGATGTATGATCCACATATCCATGAGACTTCACCCTTTTTTATTAATTGATGTGTAATTAGTTCACTATTTTTCATCTCTTTTATAAAGACTAGCGTTGATCTTTCCTTGCAGCTCAAAGACTTAAGCAGACTCTGGAGCCCTGCGATACGGAATATCCAGCTTTTGTGTCTGAGCGAACCATAAAAGAGACTACAGGCACCATATCCTGTGACGATTGCATCAAGTAAGTCTATCACTAAGAGCTGTTTGTAAGTAGTCTTAAAAGCCACGCATTGTATTATTCTGTATTTTAATGAGTAACATACCAACCCTCTCATTACACAAGCCGCTCCAATGTCTGACTTAAACAATGTGTACAGTCACAGGCCCCCATTTTGAACCTACTTTTTTTGTTTCTAGTGAAGCTGTATGGGACGGTAAAAGGGATGCACTATATATGTGGTCAACTCTAATATCAAAAACATTTTCAGCATACAGCTGATCTCGGCAGAAAATTGCAGAAAATCCAAACGGTTACTTACACCAGCATGCTTTTAGAATGCCACAGTGATTGCAATGAAATAGATATGGATCAATCAACTTTCATGTTAATCCAGTATGTTCAACGACCTGAACTCACCTCCGTCCCCCACTGCCCATTGGCTCCTTCCAATAGTACTTTAAACACACACTCATCAAACACTTAGAAACATCCTCTCTTGACCCCGTGGCGCTAACAGGCTCTTTCTTTTTCTTCCCGTTAACTTTAAGCTACTAAAACAGTTTGTATACAACTGCTTGATTCACTTCCTCCGTACAGTGTGTTCTGTAAGCCACCTTTGTTAACCTGACACTACACCATCTGGTGACCCACCTGAGAATTCTGCATGGACAGCGCCATCTATAAAATGTGTTTGGATTTAAAGGAACACACAGAAAGAAAAGATACGATCATAGATTCAGTAATGTAACAGCAAATGGTCTGTCTACTCCAACCACCCATTTCTTATTCCTATCTTTAGCAAAGGTTTCTGCTATTAATTTATGTGTACTGAAATTTTGTTTGTGTTAGTAATTATTTTTGTTATTCTTTTCCTTTTTTCTTGATATATTTTTTAATACTGCAAAATGATATATATGCAAAACTTACAATGATACATTTGCAGGTTGAAAAGAAGTTTTAGACAATAACAACTGGTAATGAAATACCTTCAATTCACTCTAAAAAGAGATTTGACCAATGTTTGCCCCGATAGCCCTAATTACAGTTCTATGATTACCTCACAAGAAAACATGGCTGCTGATTCATCTTCAGTTGCATTTATTGCAGCCTTTCTTTACTTCAGACTAGCGGTGGCCAACAGGCATGGCTCTTGAATAGAGCAATTTCCCCTCCTTGGTCCTCTTCTTTATAGCGCTGAATGTAGAATGAGTACTGTCCTTTATAGCCCATGATTAGAAGGTGACATCTTCTCCCCAGCTCAACAACTCAGCCATAATTTAAAATACTGTTTAAGCTGTGTAATCTGGGTATTTGATCTGTGAGGTAATGGTAACTTCTTCTGGCATTTAAGTGTACATGTAAGGCGTATGAAAAATATCATGTCACCCATCACTGTAAACACTGATGTTTCCACAGATAATCATTATTCTAGGAGGCCAAGTGAATGGCTATGAAACTATTTCACGGTATAATATTTAGCTTTAAATGTACGTGTATTTACAATGACCGATTGCAAGTCCTCTATTTACGTCAAGCCATCCCTTGCATCCCCGTTGCACTGGGAGGAAGCGCAGGGTGACAGCCAAAACTATTCATCGTACACTTCCTCCTGCAGTCACCTTAAGAGGGGTGTGATGATTGACAGCATGAATAGAAAAGGTGCAGGAGAGGGAGGATACTTTATCTCCATCCAGTGCACCTCGACTCGCACTGTCAGTCACCTCACTCCAACACTGCAAGGGGTAAGTGAACAGTCTATGTACTATTGTGTGCTTCCTCTTGCAGTAAGTAGAGGAAAGCAATGATTGAGTGTTGAAATGGCTGGAGGCCGCCTATAGAATTCTGTTGCATGAAACTTAGTTCTTACCTTGTCTGTTGATAGTAACAGCTCTGCAAGGCTATCCATAGCAGGAAGTAAATATTATATATTTGTATTTAGGGTTTATTATAACTTTATTTTTATATAGATTCTCACACAAAAAATGAGATACTCTGCCAAGCGAAACATGGTTTTATGGATATAATATTAAACAAGTCACACAACTAATGCAATAAAGTTGATGTGCTCCATTCGTGATATATGTATATCTCCCTCTTATTAATTGCTGTTTCTTGAGCACTGCAACAATACTGAGCGCACCAGCTTTTCATGAGAAAGAGCTGCCATCAGCCCAGCCTGAGAACACAATGACCACAATAGTCATAAGAAAGAACAGACAGCCTCATTGTTGTCACTAATCCCTAGTGAATTGTTAAGCTGCAACCTCTTTGATGTCATGGATACTAAGTGGGTTAGTATGCTGCATTCTTATGAATAGTCAGGCCACAAACCGGCTTACCTTCAGTGGACCTCATCAACGAAGTGCACTGGACATGGGGCACAAAATGCCTTGGTTTGGCACCAGTGTGCCTTTCTAGACACCCAGCGTATATAAAGGTGCATGTCCTCTCTCCACTCTCAGGAGACATCTCCACAAACTAGTAGTGGATCCAGGTGCGCAGACAGGTGGAGAAATCTGAAGGCACACTGTGCAAAAAAGTTAATTCTTGCACGGCTCTGCAAAACTACGCGCACTGGTGCGCCTACTTTGTGCTTTACAAACATCCTCGCTCCACCCAACTCCTCCAATCAGCCAATGCAAAATTGTGCTTCTCCACAAACGTCACCATCTTAGTCCGCAAACCCATAAATTTGATGGAAATCTGCCAACCTGTTAAGGCACACCATCCAAAAGGAATTTGTGCTTCACTTTCTAGACACAGCTAGAGGTGAACTTGAGTGGTTAGCTACGGTAGGTCCTCTTTGCACCATATAAATGGCATTTCCAGCTTTATTGCAAAGCTAAATATGATAATATGTATAAAGAGGACGTACATGCAAAATGTGGCACCATTTAACACATGAATTGATAAAAGTAACATATTATCAGTTACTTCAAAGTACATTAGTTTCACTGACCTATAACTATAATTCTCATGTATTTGCCATTATTATCCATACAGCTTTGGTGCTCTAATCATAGAGATGTATATTGGTGACATAGGATTATATAGTGCAAAAAAGAATTTACGAGGGGTCTTCTGCTGAAGATCTTTCACAATGCACTTCTGTATTTCTTGTACAAGGAGAATACAACAGGCAGTGCCCTGTACTATATTGTCAAAGTATTGCATGGAAATATTGAATGTTGAATAGCTGTGCTTGAACATCATTTCTCGGCATAGAACTATCTTGATTCAACATGACAAGAGCAGATTTAAGACCTCAGGTTTTGAGGGTAATTTTAGGTCATGGAATCTCTTTCCAAAATAACCACATAATGCAGCATTTGGTCTACAACCCATTGGAAACTGAGTCAAGTGCAAATTATAGC
The DNA here is from genome assembly GCF_038048845.1 of Mixophyes fleayi. NCBI lineage: Eukaryota > Metazoa > Chordata > Amphibia > Anura > Limnodynastidae > Mixophyes > Mixophyes fleayi. The sequence continues at coordinate 115,507,501 of NC_134409.1, forward strand.
ATTTTAAGGCGACTAAGATCTTTTTTTATTTGTAAAGAAAACATTTGTGTCTTTCAGAGTGCAGTCCAAGCTGATCTCAAGGCATCCATTATTTTACAAATACTCCCAACAGGAAGCCATAAACTACACCCGTGATAAACCTCTAATGAGAGCACAATGATCGCTCTTAAATGCCCTCCATGGGTATTAACAATCGCGATATTGTCTTTCACACAAACACAAATATGTTTCTCTTCCAGTGTCTGATCCCAGAAAAAGCTTTAAATAAATGGAGATGTTTGTGGTCTGTGATACAGATTTGGTCTACCTTTGACCATGTACCAGCAAGAAGGGTTTTTCATATATGATATTACAGCTTTAATCTGCTACATCTCTATTTTAAGTCTACTGGGGCATCAACCACAAAAGCTCACACTTCTTCGGGTGTGCAAAGGAAAGTTTACTTCAATTAGACCATGTATACCTTAAACAATTTCTTGATTGCAGATTAATGCACAGGTTGTGTTAATTATCATGGGTGAAAATAAGGGTCTTTGTTGAGTATCACAAGCCACAAGTACAGAGGCTACTGGGCATTAATAGCTATCAAAGCCTGTGTACTACTGAGCTAAATTATATAAATGTAATAGTTGGAATGATTACTCTTAATATCAATTCAAGCATGCTACCGGTTCTGTCTAATTTGATTTTTTTAAAAGCTTTATTGGAATGGCAGGGTCAGACTGGGCAAGGACATTTTTATGTGTGCTACACATGGGGATTTCATTTTTGGGTTTAGTTGTGCCTCAAAGGGACTATAAAATTTAAAGGGACCGGCAGCACAGTGGCTTAGTGGTTCTGCCTCTCAGCACTAGGGTCATGAATTTGATTCCCGACCATGGCCTTATCTGTGTGTGGAGTTTGTATGTTCTCCCCGCATTTGCGTGGGTTTCCTCCGGGTGCTCCGGTTTCCTCTCACACTCTGAAAAATTGGCTGCTCTTAAATTGACTCTAGATTGTGTGTCTGTGTGTGTGTGTGTTAGGGTAATTAGACTGTAAGCTCCAATGGGGGCAGGGACTGATGTGAGGGAGTTCTCTGTACAGTGCTGTGGAATTAGTGGGGCTATATAAATAAATGATGATGATGATAATGATGATGAAAGGGACTTAAAAATGTAATCGTACCTAGCAAGGGGAATGTATATGACATAATTTTATGGTATCCCTTCCCTTTGTGCAGGCTATGTGCAAACTAAGTGTCTGCATCCTCTGACCTTTCTGGGTCTGTCCACACCCTCTATATCATCACATATATAACTCACTACTAGGTCACACCGCCAAGCTATGTGTTAAAGGATTATCAAACAGATTTGAAGGAGGCAAAGGGAGGGAATAGAATAATTATAGGAAAGAAAAAACAATGACAATAATCAATGTATATAAGAGACTCATCTCCAAAGGAACAAGCAAACAATTGAGACAGAACATTTAAAATAGCAGCATAAGAACCGAAACTAGAATAAATCCAAGATAAACCAATTTCCATCACAGAGATCATATATTATATCGTAGTCACTACTGATTTTAAGCTACATTGTTCTCAAATTAGAGCTATAATTGATATTTGTTTACCTACTTTATACAGTAATCTGCCTACTGGAATGTACTAAAATCTGGTTACAAGCAGGAGAGCAACTGCTTTGAGCAGATGTCTAGTGATAAAAATCAGAAGACAACGCGGTTATACTGTACGCTAAGAGAACTTGTCCGTGTGATTCTAATTAATGTCCTTTATTGTCCAATATATTGGTTTCAAATGAGTCTCACACTACGGATATTAATACATTTTATAAACATGTACAGCATGCAAATTGAACAAATGCAAATTTATTTTATTGAATAACTTGTGGGATGGACAACTCTTCAGTTGCTTAATAGAATTAAAGATTGTTTGTATGAAAGGGAAACCTCTAATGTGAGCAAACATTTTGTAGATAAACATAATTCCGACCCTAATGTACTTCAATAGCAAGTTATAGAGAGTATGTCATGTCATATTCATGAAGGTGACACTTTCAGTTTGCTAGAATGTTTACATTTTAATTTAATGTCTGTATACTTTGGAAACTTAACTCCATTTTATTAATAGTAGTTGATTGAGGTCTAATCTCCTTGGATAAAAGGAAAAAAAGGTAATTTCTCCTTGTATTATAACATTTCTGTCTTATTGGGGCATATTAAAATCTTTTTTTTCCACGCCGCGGAAAAACTATTACCGTTAATACGGTAATAGTTAGCTGGATTTCCGCTCACGGCTCAGGGAGCTGCGAGCTGAAATCCAGAGAGTAAATTACCGTATTAACTGTTTTTCCGCGCACGATTACCGTAATAATGGTAATCGTGCGCGGACCGTGAGATTTTCGCCGTTTCCGCTGAGAATTGAATATGCCCCATTGTGTCAATATTAGCTCTATGCGATTGATACAGTGATTATATACATGGATAGATGTAGTAGTATATCTCACAGCGCTAATCGAATATAACACACACGAGTTCATCAGGATCACAATAAATGAATAACTGTAACAAACAAAATAAAATACATAGAGCAGTACTGTTGCATAAATGTAAAGTGTACTATCCCAGGGGTTATTCCTTTACAACGTGTGATGGTAAATATGGCCAGATTATTTAAAAACCACGTGAAGGGGTCCCTGCAGGGGATCTGCTTACAAGAGGGATTCTTTCACAATACACATCAATAGGACTTGAAATAGATGATTTTGGAATAGATGGAAGGTCCTCCTCTGTTTATCACTCCACCGATGAATATGAATTCAAAACAAAAATATCATAGTATAACTCCATTTATTAAATGGTACATCAATTTAATTAAAAACATAAATAGTGCCCTTCTAGCAGAGTACCATTAGACATAAAATACAAGCACATAATCAATGCATGAAGATGGAGTTACCCGGATCCGGTCCTCAGCTATAATATGTAGCGGTTTCAGTCAATGGTAGATGATTGCCCTTAAGTAACCAACGCCTTTTGAGTCACACCGGACTCTTTTTCAAGGTGATTATATACATGCTTTTTCAGTTCTGTTAAGAGGACTTTGCAATTTATGAATTGAAGTATATTGAGATACGCAGATGTACTGGTTTGTGCATTGCTATTTAATAGATGTACACGTCATGTAGTGAAACTATGACTTTCAAATTATTTTTTAATTATGCTTTATGTTAGGATAGAATTATTTTTTTCCCTTGTCTCCTCTCGATTACTCGGAAATTAGTTTAATTACACACCATAATGAATGGGTTGCATTTAAAACAATTAACCACGTTTTGCATATTATTGTCTGTATAAATGCACTCTTCTACTGATATTCCATACTCTATGATTAACTAACCACAGGTGTCAAAAGCGTTAGGGTGTGCGCCTGTTTGTCCTCCCACTCTCCGTCTTTAAGCTTGATTGCTGTCAGCTATAAAGGTGATTTTAATTGCATTCCGATCTGCAATGTTGACGTTTATTCATCTACATAGTTGCGACTCTTAGAGGAGTAAGGGAGAGGATACAAGTTAGAAAGAGTGATATAAGAAGCAGAATTTATTTTACTGTAATTGCTGTAAAGTCGCTAGGATCTGGACTTCGCATAATAGTACACTTTCTGTACTGTTATTTGGCTTTATATGATTAGTTTGGCCAGAGTTTTATTTTTTTGCAGGTTTCACAATGTTTTTTCACGAGCAGGCTGATTTCTAATTGGCTGAAGTAAAACATGCATATAATGGAATGCCAAAGCCCGGCTTTCTGACTTTTTACATTCCTCTTTGAATGTAGTCCAGTAATCCAGCAGCCTTATAGGCCAACACGTTTGGTATAATCAGGCGTACAGTACAGTCTTATTAAGTTGACGGAATCCAAAATGAGCGCAATTAACATAAAAATGTCATGTTGTTTAAAGTCTTGGCTGCCCTCGTTAATATATTTGACATGTTTTATACCTTTCTTTATTAAATTAGTCTGCTATTCCATTAATCTTTGAAAACAAACGGAATTAAAAATATTGGGTCTGGCACAGCTGCAAATATATTGTCTGAAAAAAAAATTCAAATTATGCATTTGGACTGTCCTGAATGTAGTAGAGATGGAATGTGAAGGTAAATTATCCTGCTATTGTGAGAGTCTGTAAAGTAGAGGCAAGAAGTTGCATGATAATTTGTATTTGCGGTGGAGTCATAAATATATGGACTCAAGAGAGGAGGATAGTGGAAGCAGGATCTATGTGATTAACGTAGGTCCCAGTATTTCAACACCAAGCTTAGTTCATCAACCTCACATTCCTTACAGCACTGTTATATCACATTTTGTATATTTGGTTGGGTACTGTTCATTTGCCTGGATCTGTTGACAAAACACTGGTGGTGGACAACTAGAAAAGGTTATATCCTTGAGAATTATGGAAAGAATTACAAGAAGTATTGAAAAACTTAAAGGGTCATATCAGCACTGCTTTATAACATAAAGCATATGTGAATGACAATCACAAGTGCAAATGAAAAAACGTTTTAACTGGAGACATTGAGTTACAGCTATGATAGTTGATTGGGGAGCATATTTAGTGTGCACACCAGATTTCCTGTTAGTAAAAAAAGGGCACTGCAGGGAACATTTCTCATCCAGAAATTCTGAAATGACTGAAAACATAGGACTGCTGCTAGCTGTGGAATAGATGACTGGCTTACATACAATGTCAACCAACTTTACACTGGTTATGGTAGGAAAACATACATATTTAGGAATGCTGGAAGGAGCCCTCACATTTTGGATGAACACGTTTATTTCCATTGAGTCACTGATTAGAAAAGTACTGTTTCATACCTCTCAACATTTAGGATCCCGAAAGCGGGACAAAGTAAACCCAGTCCCTGTTAAACTCAAACTCCGCTCACAACTTGGCAATAAAACTCAATCTGCTTTCCTGTTAAGACTTTTGCGGTCCGCGAATCTGGATGCCCCACCAAAATTCCATACCATTGGGTATGTAGGTTTGCGTTTCGATATATAAAAGATAATCATGTAATGTAGTGTTCTCCCTGTGTTAGATTGGGTTTCCTCCGGGTGCTCTGGTTTCTTCCCACAGTCCAAAAACATACTCACTCCCTGATCATGATTAGTAAGGAAATCTTAGAGCGATGACATGCAGAAAGGCAGGCAGTGCTGTACAGAGACAGCGTTGCCCATAAAGACTAATATTCTAGTGACTTTTAGCCATTGACAACTATATCTCCAAAGAACCTCCTCGACAAGTTTCCAGCTTCTCAGTGTTGCTCTAAGATCCACAAAAGGTGGTTCCAAATAGAATGCTTTACATACTTACAATCAGAGGAGAAAGAGGGGGCGTTGGTACTGAAATGACAGGTTTAGTAAATAGAAAATTGTGCTTGCTTACTGTGTTACTATATCTTTGGCAAACAGTTGAGGACTAAAATATTATTTGGAAACTAATAAATATTTGAATCCATTTTTGCTAAGACAATCTAGAATGACAGTAGAAAGTATAGCTCTATATAGAGTGTGATATATTTAGCACAGCTCCTCATAGTGGAGATATACAACAGCAATAGTGAACTTTCTTCCTTCTTAGTTTTTGGATAAGAGATACCGCACCTGTATAGGTTTAAATTTGCTTTGTTTTGTTCCATTGTAACCAAGAAGACTTTCTTTATGAATATTTGACATTGTTGGATATATTATGTATAAATAATGACTGGTAACAATTACAAAGATATATTCTGCCAGCGCGAGTGTGTTGTATCAGATGGAAAAGCCACTTTAATTAGGCAATCTATATGCTTATTTAGAGGAATTTTAGTGCAACCATTTGCTAAATGCTTCTATAAACGTTTACATTTATTTAGCTCTGGCATTTTAGCAATGATGTCAGCTTATTTAAAATGTGTAAATAAACACGCAGTTCCCTACAGCATGAAATAACCCTGTTTTTGCATAAGTGGCTAATTTGCTTGAAAGAAAAAAACAAGTGATGCATCTTCATTTTCTTGATTAATTGTTGTCTAATGTGCTTTCATTCTTCATTCAATATTCAATTTCCCTTTTTATTTTGCTTATTCCACCTTTTTTTTAAGAATTTAATTACTAAGGACCTTATGTAGATTTGAATGCAATTTCCATCAAAATTGGGTCAGAATAAAAGACATATGCTACATAGTGTGCTGAGTCGGGCGCATCTCAGTTGATCATCATTATCAGTTCCTAATTTATACCCGGGGTAGAGCACCTGCAACAGACATGTTGCCTGACAGGCGTATCTGTGTCTGCCTCCAGGTCTACATTGGTTGCATTTACTTGAACACGCCCTTATTGTGCTTGGCCTACACTCGCACAGTCCTTGCCTCTCCTGATCCACCTCTTTAAGTGTAAGAATTCGTATGCACAAGATGGGGCTGACTGTGTACAGGTTCACGAGTAATTTTTTTTTGTGGGCATTGGCAATTTTAGTGGGCTACCTTTGACTGGATGACTGGGTCCCCTAATAGGCTGCTGAGTCGGGTCTTGCACCCCGGGCTAAAATTTACCAGCCCTTCCCTGACTCTTCCCCACCTCAGGTGAACTTACAAGTTGATTTTCCTCATTCCTTTAGTTAATTTGGTTTTGTTGCTGATATACATTACACACCATGCAGGGTTCAAGAGCTGCCTCTCAACTTCTGTGTCCCTTAGACATGGGCCTAACCTAGCCCTGTGTGAAACGTTATACTGTTGCTATATATTCTATGTATTAACACTATTCCCTATTCAAGTATTTGCATTTTTTAGTTTTCTACTAGTTTACATGTGAGTTCTATGTTTTATATGGTGTATAAGCAATTAAAAATGTAGAAAAGTTCAGCCTACAAAAAAAGTTACAGCATAAAAAATGGATCTGATGCTCTCAGTTCATCGACAAACCTTCCCAGTCTCTGCCCATTGGTGACAAGCTACATACAAATCTTTTTAAACGATATATATACATATATATATATATATATATATATATATATATATATATATGTAAAAAAAAAACACAAAAAGTACAAAAAAGAAACAAACACACAAATATCATAGACACTGCACTTGTAGCAGGATTTACAGTAATTACATTCTACACCCATCCATTTGTACATACTCCTCGTTGTCACCATCTGAAATATATTGACTTTGAAAATGTTATTGACCTGGCCAAAAATAACAAGTGTTGACTTTTTCTGTCAATGTTTCCTGCCCCCCTCACCTCCAGAGAACAGCTCCGGAATAACTCCACTGCAGTTACAAAGTTTTCTTTGCCTGTAGTTGCCGATGATGGGGCATTAGGGGAAAGAGATACATTGCAGATGAAAAAGTCAGAATATTTTAAAAAGTACTATGTTAAAATAATTATTTATTGGACTTTCACCTTTTCCGGTAAACTCGTACTTTTAGCGTCGTGCCTTCAGTAAGTGCAAATATACACATATTTTCTGGTCTAGCATGAAGAAGTCTTGTGTTTTGCATTACTACTGAAGTTTACTAACTGCTATTCCTAGTGAATGTAGACCAAACAGAACTGGATCTAAAATTGAAGCAGATTTTCATGTCACACTTGCAAACATATGAAACTGACAGACTTAATATTTAATTTTTTTGGGCAAAACTCCAGTTATCCCAAAACTCTAATTGCCGGCGTAGGTGAAAAACATTACTGTAGAAGAGAAGACATCGCTGCTGCTTGTCAGTGACTGGGAGCTTTAAGTGATCAAGAAAATAAAGTTTTCATTCTTTCTGACGGTAAATTAGCCTATTAATATTTTTAAGCCGAGATCATTATTTTTTTCACAGATGCCTAAATATGTCTTTATAATGAGTGTGTTCCTGTTGAAGCTGGCAGGGTTCCCTCTTTCTATGAGGACTGTAAGGCTGATAGTTAGGAATCCCATCTATACTTGGGAAATCTTGTATTTCAGAGTTCACAGCTAAGCATACTGACTGTGCAATACTTATAATAGATTTCTGCAAAATGTCTTATGACAAAATCATAAGGTCATTTGAATCCGCCACATGTAGACACTTAGGGCTAGGTTTACTAAACTGCGGGTTTGAAAAAGTGGAGATGTTGCCTATAGCAACCAATCAGATTCTAGCTGTCATTTGTTTAGTGCATTCTACAAAGTGACAGCTAGAATCTGATTGGTTGCTACAGGCAACATCTCCACTTTTTCAAACCCGCAGTTTAGTAAATATACCCCTTAGACACTGTTCAGCTGTGGTGTTTAAAATGTTGACAGTTCAATGTGTGGACAAAGTGCAAAATTAATCCAGATGGACACTTAGTGGGACATTCACAGATGGTAAAAAAATGGATTGCACAGGACCTCTTGTCTTTGGTTGGGGCCCAATCAGTGGTGAAGATGACTGGTATATTCAGAGGAGGGCTGGCAAATTTTAGCCCAGGGGGGCAAGACTCAATTCAGCAGCCTAGTAGGAACATTTTAAAGGAAAAAAAATGGAGGTGGCCCAGTCACCCAGCCCCTGGTAGTCTGCTATGGAACCGGCCCAGCCCAGCCTGCCCCTGGGTATATACCATGCCACCACTTCTCCTACTGCCTATCAAATCCCATTCATTTACATTTTACATACCTCCACTTCTAAATGTCCACTTAGACCACTGGGCCCAATTATGAATTAAATTAGCAGTAATATTTTTGAAGTTATGGGTGTTCAAGTGACCACCAGGGGATCCAGTAAGAGCGATGCGTACAGATGCACATGCCCATTTGTTTTAGACAGACACATGTGGCTCAGGACTACAGCACTGGGGTCATGGGTTTGATTCCTACTATGGCCATATCTGTGTGGAGTTTGTATGTTCTCAGTGTGTTTGCGTGGGTTTTTCCACAGGTGCTCCAGTTCCCTCACACGCAGTCCAAAAATGTACTGTTAAGTTAATTGGCTTCTGACAAAAATCCCAAAAATGTAAGCTTCAATGAGGCAGTGACTGATAGAAATGATTCCATAGGATAACACCCAAGATGGCTGCCTCACCCTCTGCAACCATGCAAAGTGCTTTGTGTCCTTGGGAGAAGGGCGCTATATAAAGTGAGAATTATTATTATTTAACTCTGAGATCACAGTAGTAACCCCGCTGCGTAAGGGTTGGAATGTTTGGTGTAAGGTACACAAAATAAATACCGATACAGCCTCACAAAGGTAACCTACAGCAAGGGGTACATGTATTAACCTCCGGTTTCTTCAACCACCGCGAGTTTGGCGTCTTCGGCGCTTAAATTTAAAGCGGCGCTGCCTTGTAAAGGGAAGTTTCCCTTTACAAGGCAGCGCCGCTTTAAATTTAAGCGCCGAAGACGCCGAACTCGCGGGGGTTGAAGAAACCGGAGGTTAATACATTTACCCCCAAGTGTGTATTAAGAGGTCATTAAAATTAAAAAAAAAAAAGTTTATATAAAAGCTTCCCAAACAATTATCTTTACATACATTTTTACAGTGATGTTACTTATCAGAACTAAAGCGCTTGAAATAAACGTGGGGGAGGCTTTTCATCCTATGCACATTGAAATTAATGTTTTTAAGCCTATTGAAGAAACCTGCATGAAACTCTTACAGAGCCGCAAACTAACATCAGTTTGCAGTATGGTAGATAACAAATTACTATCCTACCTGTGTTCATGATATGTAAACTTATCTATGTATCGGATGCTACAGGAGACCTTTTCACAGATGGCTAATGAAAATTTAGGTTTTGTGACCCTTTAATTGATTTATCTAGATTCCATCCCTCTTGAGAAGATTAACAAATTGTTTTAAAAATGCCTCCTATTTTGTACGTTGGCCCTTGACCTTGTATTACAAGAGACCGTGAACATTTTCATGTTCAATTCTTACATTGTATTTCCACAATATAATCCTGCCTGGTAAATAGGACCTGGCCTGGTAAATAGGACCTGGTCCCATTCAGCAGCAAACACTGGACAGAGAAATTAAATGTCTAGTTATTCATTCATAGAATTACAGATAATCAGCAAAGTACAATACGTAAAGTGACAAAGACAGCAAGTAAAACCTCGGAGCCGTCTCCTTTTTCACAATGCAGAACACATGCTGGAAAAAAGCTAATTACCAGTGTTGTCTTTAGTGCCAGCCTCAAGAGGGCAGCAGGATTTTTCTTATTCCTGCAATTTTGATGAATGAGAAAACTGTTTTTCTGTTAAACTCATTTAAATGAAACATACATAATGTAATGTTTGTATAACAATTATATGGAGGAAAATATGCACATATATTTCCAAATATAGACCTTTTCTGCAATATTTGCTTAAAATGGAAAGCTGAGAGTCTCATTCTCTGAGTAATGCCAGCAATTAATGCAGCAGACTTTATTTCCCAGGCAATCAAAGCTTTTATCTGTAAAGTTAAGTGTCAACGTTAAGTGTCAATTGTTTAGACGTTGTGGCTAATTCATGTAATCAGTGGTGAGGATCAATGATGTGTGTTATACATACAGCTCTGTTATTATCAGGAGGTCCTGTCTTGTGACTTTTTGTTCTTTTTTTGTTTTCAATATCATTAATATGAGATATTGCGTATGCTCTATGAAGACCACCAAAGTATAACGGAACTTAGAGGACTATGCTTGCTTGTACCTTAGACCATCAAAGTTCATCAGGAAGAATTACTTCCTCTGATGTGTGTAAGATATGTGATATTTTTAAGAAAATCTTTGTTTAATTTAAATAATTTACACTGCTTCAACATCCGAAAAAGCAGCAATTATACACAAAGAGAAAAAAGTTATAACACCTTGATTGAAAGTGTCTGGTGTGCTGTTATCCTCAGAGCTTTTGCAGGAGAATGTTATTGCTATGAGAAACTGTAGTGAAATCTTCAGATAGCGCCCCAGTCATAACTACTTAACAAAGGTAAACATATGACAGGACCTGTACACACAACCCCTGGATCACAAGTAGAGCCTTACAGGATAATTGTCAGATGACTGAGCCCGATATTCTATTCATTGTCATTGTTTTTTACTTGGGTCACACACATATCAAGTTGAAGCAGCAATTCCACATAGGCTTTTTGTTCTTTAAATAGCGCGTTAAGTACCATTTAAGCATGCATCTGATATAGTCATTTTATTAGTTTTCCTCCTACAAATCAGTATCTCCTTTTCAAATTCTCTCTGGAAGAAAACAAATATGACTGCCACAAGCTCACAGCTCTCAGCATGTGTGTGATGGCAGAGAGGAGGCGGTGATGGTGAGGAGGGGGATGAGGTCACAGTGAAAACAGCTCAGAGGGGAGTTCTAAAGTATCTTTGCTTACTACTTCATGTGCCATGTGACTGTGGTTGCCATGGTAGTCACATAACACTGTGGAGAGGCTGCATAATTATCAATCATTAATAGAAGCCTGAAGAAACAAACCAAGGGGAAAAAAGGTAATTACCAAGTTGCTTTTTATAGCCCCCCACGGTGACTTATGTTAAAAAAAATAAAAACTTGCATGCTGCTTTCAGGTGTTCTGGACATATACCCCTCCCAATACCTTTTGAATCTACAGCAGGATCTTTTTGCTTATCACACATATAGGTTAGTAATCTGGGTGCTCATTTAGAGGTATGTTAGTGTAGAATTGCAAAGAAACTCTACTCATGCACTCAAATGATGTTAGTGGTGGAAGTAACCCTTACCCAACGTAGTTTTTTGCTTTTCTTTGTTTTGCTCTTACACCTGGTATAGTGACTGTCTGTGACAGGTATGCTCCAGTGAAGTCAGCTTATCACAGGAACTATTATTGGGGCAGCCCACTGTATCACTTGGTCCAATTAGAATGGGCCACCCTGTGAGTCTTCTCTAATTGGTTTGCCTGGTGCAGAGGACTTCCCCAATAGAAGTTCACTGTCGAGTCAAAGAGGTGGTAACGAGGACGAAGAGCCTGATGTCAACGGTGTGGACAGCCGTCAGCAGGAGATACATTACTGAGGCGGAATGGGAAGGAGAAACTCAGGGATGGGGGCTGATAGGGGGAGAGCTTGGGGGTGACCTAAAAAAGAGCTGGATTATGAAAAGAGAGCTTGGGGGCAGAAGACAGAGTTCCAGGGATGGAAAAATTAGCGTTGGGAGCAGAGAATAGGGAGTTGGGTAAATAAAAACGAAGGAGATTAAAAAAAGAAAGAGCACTGAATAGAGAAAAGGAAGGACTAGGAGGGCTTTGTGGGAAGAAGGAATATAATTAAGGGAAAATAAAGGCTGAGAGTAGAAAAGGAAGAAATGAGGAAGTAAAATGAGCTATGAGATAAAAGAGAGTGTGTTCTCAACTGCTGTTCAAATATAAATAAATTGTCAAATATCACAAGTTATAAAAGTATGGTCATTTATATATCTTTGTGAATGTTATCAGTAGTTGTTGCATATAAGGCAACCTGTATTTTAGGACTAGTCCTCCTTTAAGCTACCATGGTTATAAAACAACCTATTGATTCCACAAGTGCTTCTGTACAAATATCTAAGCTCAAAATTGCTTTATCATAACTAATAAAAGATCACTGTATATAGAGATCCCCCCACCACACACACACATATATACTGTAAGCTATTTTGATGATTTAACCCTCCCAATAGCTGGCACTGGAACATGCTCTTGTTGAGTAGCCTATAAGCAGTAGCGTACAGTGGTTAACTGTGCATAGGTTTTAAATAATAAATGTGTCTAGAAAATTACAGGCATTCTGTTCAGCTTTTAGTGATTTTGGAAGAAGTTCACATTTAGGTTTCCAATGCTGTTCTCAGGTTAGTTTATATTCGAGAAAGAAAGAAAAAAAAGATGCGGTAAAACTTGTTAGCGCTTATGGAAAAAGCATGAAAAAGAGGTGAGGGTTTTCTTATTGTGCTACCACAGCGTGCCCTGGCTACAAAGCAAAAAAGTAACAAAAAGGCAGAAAAAAATAATGTACAACTCAGTTGAACACAGACATTAAAATAACAGAGTATAATTATAAAGCGTCCAAAGTTGTGGGATGATCCTAGCTTAGAAGTTGGGTCTGGTTTCATCCCTGGAGACTCGGGTTCAAGCAAATCCAAGCTTAGGTTAATGCAATATGAATTTGTTGGTCAATCTAAACCCTAGCGGACTTGTGCCTACATTGGAAAAACACTACATTGTAATCGCATGTTTGTGCAAGGCCAGAAATCAAACATCAAGGGTATTGAAGGTCATGTAGATGTTGTGCTTGGAATCTGTAGCGATATTTCTGCGTAAGTCATTTACCGTTACAAATGAAGAAGAAGAAAACATCATATCTTCTTTAAAATAATACACAAAAATAATAACTGTCCACTAATATAATTCTACAGCTACACACTGCTGGTTGAGTAAAAGACAAAGAAACATTCCGTTTAAAACAACTGGATTAATTAGACGCTTGTTTGATAAAAAAACACTTTGTCAAGAGCATCAATTAAACATGTATGTGAGAGGCTCGTAACATATTTGAAGTATATTATCTCTAAACATGTTGTTATTACAATTTTATAGATGCAGTCGACAAATACCTTTCAAAAACGAGAACTGGTTTATGTCAACTTTTGGCTGAATATACTAACGTATCTTTTTTTAATTGAGCAGTCCTGATTTATTTATAATGCTGCGAGGTATTTTAACTTACGAAAATTGCCTTAAAAAATGGGAATTATTTTTCCTTCCCTTGAATGGCCTCTTCTCACCCACATAGAAATCCACAAAACCACATATACTACAGCGCAGCAATGTCAGTGTAGCTCAGTTGTAGCTGGGTACAGTTTTATGTGTTGAACACAGCACTCCAAGATTTTAATGTATTTACATATTTGAAAGGAACATGATACTGAAAAACACAACTGTAGCTGAGTCAAAAAGGGTACATATGTGTCACAGAGATGCTCTTTAAACAGATATTGCAATTTTTATAATAATTTGACCACTACGTGGCACTATTTTATTGCAGCCTTTATAGGTTTAATTATTATTTATTTGCAGATATGAGGCAGATCTTACTCATATTCATCATATTCATCAAAGCAAATATACAGAGAATCAACTTACCTATTTTATAGCGTCATGTGTTTTGTCTTTATTTTTGTCTGTCATATTTCTATTTTGCCTCCTTCCCCTAATACCCTTATCTTCACAGAGCCCTCCTGTCAATCTTATTCAGATGTGATAATTATCACAGGATTTAATAGCTTGGGGTGTTGGTTCATTACCAGGAGCAGGGTATTATTATTATCAATTATTTATATAGTGCCAATCTTATATAGCACCGTACAGAGGTTATGTAATCATTCACATCAGTCCCCGCTTCATTGGAGCTTACAATCTACATTCCTTAGAACACACACATACGGTCCATTTTGTCAGAAGACAGTTAACCTACCAGTGTGTTTTTGGAATGTGGGAGGAAAGCAGAGCAACTGGAGGAAACCCACGCAAACACAGGTGGAACATACAAACTCCACACAGATAGGACCCTGGTCTGAATCGAACCCATGACCCCAGAGCTGTGAGACAGCATTGCTAACCACTGTGCCAGGGTATGATATTATTGGGGCATGGTCAGGGTCCAAAGGTCCAAAAATTATGACAGACAGTGAAGAAGAGACAGAAAGAACTCCTTAGGATTGTTCATAAGCTGCGGGATAGCATAAAACTGGGTCTAGCATATTCATCCCCTTACCGGACACAATTAAACAAAATAAGACATTTGAGATTACGTATTTTCTAAGGTTTAAAGCTCTTTACAATGCTTTCTGAGTTGGGCGTTAGCCTCCAGCAGACCAATGAGAGCCTGTTAACTCAGTTCTAGCAGTTTTGTATTGGTCAGCATGGACACACCCCCTTCCACAGTCTCACACAGAGGCTATGAGGACTACGGAGTCAAAGGAAAAACGGCTGCATGTAGCAGTCCACGGGGCCAGTGGCGGAACTAGCGAACTGTGGGCTCCAGTGCAGCTAGGTGGGGAGGAGGGAACCAGGGCCCCTGATCCTCTGCATCTGCCATGCAGAAGGCCCCTATATCTCCATGGGCACTACACCGGTTGCACAAATGGTAGTTCCGCCACTGCACGGGCTGCAGTGTTGGGAGCCAATGGTAGGGTGATTATCTTTTTATCCTTCCTGTGAATGCAGCTTCCATCAAGTTCAACCTATACGTTCTAGCTATGTTGATCCAGAATAAGGCAAAACAAACCTGAAGTGATCCAGGTTACAGTGCATTTAAACAGATTGGCTAAAACATGACTCCAAGGGGAGGATTGTTTAATTTATTGGATGTCTCAAATGAGATAATATGTTGAATATGCACAGCCTGGTAACTGATACTCTCATGAAACAAAACGATAGCACTATAAAATGCCATATATTAAAGGATGTTACTTTCTCAATATGAATTCAAAATATTAAGACAACTGTTTTGTAAATAGTTATCTTTACGAAGCTGTCTCCTTTATTGCCCTCATTGAGTTTCCTAAAGCCAGTAGTTTCTACACGCAATTCTGATGCACAGTAGGAGTGGGATTCAGTAGTATAGTAGTAGGCTAAAAAAGAAACCTAGCCTGGGGGAGAGAAAATAAAATAGCAGCTATTATTAGTAGACAAATCCTATCTGATGTTTTGAAGAAACTGATTGTAGAGTTCTGCTGTAGAAAGGCCCACTTTACTATATCATGTGCGTCTACTGTAGGCCTTATACATACTGCATAATTCCCAACATTCATACATGTGAAACCAGGACAAAATAAACTCCGCCTCTGATCTGCCCAAACACCGCCCTGTTCCACCTTTATGATGAGGCTCCACCTTTTTCCCCATAAGCCCTACCCCTTCCGAGGTCCGCAATTTGGAGGCAAAATCAGGACAGTTTTAAAGTATGCAACTGGCATTATTTTTTATATTTAACTAATGTTTTTAATGATAGTACAAAGCATGTACTAGATGATTGTTTCTAATATCACCATACCCACTCGCATTTTTAATAACGTTCCGGTGCTTTGCATTTGCTCTATTTACGTTCATTTACAACCAGTAAACGCGTTGGAGAAACTTTATGTGTCCACTTCCGGGTACAACTGTATAAGTTTGTCAGGAGGAACAAGTCATTGCTATTTAAATAGTGTTTCAGGAATGACTGATGATATGTGCCTCATTTTTAGCTATGAAACTGTTAATGTGTCAGACAAGTCGGACAATTAGATAAATTTCCCTTCTCTCCCTAAATCTAAAGTTTTAGTCATGTCTGTAAAGACTTGGTGAACTGATGAATCAAGTGGTCAAAGTCACATTTTACACATATTTTATTTACCACAAACTAAGCAAATGGGAGCATGATTCTATATTTGACTTTTAATATTTTTTTTTGCTACTGGATAGATAGGGGCTTTATTTTTTACTTTGATAAAAAGGCTTGTGTACTTAAATAAGCAGGTGGGAATTATGATTGATTAATGTTTTGCTCATAGACAACACCGCTTTAAAGAAATAAAAGAATGGATTTGGCATTAAAATAAAGTATAACATTTTTGCATATGAAGTATAAAGAAAAAAATGCCCTCTTGATTCTCACCCTGACTTTTCACTGAAGCTTAAATAGCAATTCACAGCAAATCAGTTAGTCCGCTTCTAAGTTGCAATAACATTGCTGCTGATGTCTCTTTTTGAATCAGTTTTTGTTACCTAGGAGACTGTAAGTCAATGACTCAGATTCAGGATTTAGCACTGCCAGAGAATAATCTAAGGGGCAAAATGGCTGATGCAGAGTTGGATGCAAAACAGAAATAACTTACTTTTAAAAAAAGAGTATTTCAGACCATATGCATAGCCATATTCATCTCGATATGCGACTGTCTCTGCATCCGCAGTGCATGTACCTAGTTTACATGAAGTCACCATCATCAGCATGTATTTGCACTTGCCCTATAGCAGGTGCAAAACATACGCCTCCTTATATGCCTTTATGTTTTTTGGGGGAGGTACAAGTCGCCGACGACGGAAATTCCACCAACAGTTACAGCGACAAGGGTTGTATAATGTCCAACCCTTGTTAAAAAACATTGTAGAGCCGTCGGGCACTCGTATTGCCCCCTTAATAGCAGAAATGTAGCTATTGCCATTTTAAGTGACGTGAATGTCAGTGGCGGCATGTTCTCCTGTCGCGGATTATTGAGGGCTTGCCGGAATTCTTCTCTGTCACTTTTGCATGAAGTCTGCATTTCCTAGATGTCGGAATTACAGCAATCGACATGTAACTGTTGTGGGATTTTCCGTTGTTATGGTAATGACTGCACTAGTTTGTTTCTGTAGGTCTGCAGGAGTCGCATTTGATTAGTGTAGTTGGCCTGCGTTTGCAAGCCCCTTCCCTTCCACATCCCCCCTCTCCATGCACCGGTGGGGAAAAGTGCCAGAATAACTTGTATGCATATTTTTTTGGACTATGTTGCGCTCTGGATACAATTGCCTTCAAGGTGTGTCAAAAGTCAAAACACTGCCTGATTATAATACCACATTGCTGAAAAGCATAATTGATAAAACAGTGCTAAAAAGCACAGGAGCAGGGGCGCACGGAAAATTTTTAAGGGGAGGTTTCCCCTCCGCGACATGCGCAGCAGCTCCATTTCGGCAGCACTGTACTATATAGCAGCCACGGCGCTGTCAAAGAAGCGTCCACTGCAGACGCTTCTTTGACAGCACCGCGGCTGCTGTATAGTACAGTGCCGCTATGTAGGGCACTTTTTTTAGCGGAGGGGTTTCTGGAGACTCAGAAACCCCCCCTGCGTGCACCCCTGCAGAGGACATCTATAGAGTAAAATTTGCAGGAGTGTATGTATAGAGCAAATATTGAGTTTACCTGCTCTGTAATTACACTTCATACTCTTTCATAGCACATTCTAATGCTAAGATTAACTATTATGTGCCATAAAATGTAACACATTAAGAGTGTATTAGGCAAGAGAGCTTCATTTGTCTGCAGATCCATCAAATCTCTTACCATGCAGACTCAGACAACACAGTGATTTGGTGCACAGTATTTGTAAACCTCTTGATCAGGATATATAAGGCCAAAAAAGGACAATTATTCAGGCATCATAGAGGAGCATTTAATCAGCACCCCTTTATCCAAAATGTACCCAAATTTTCAGAAATACTGAACTGACAGAAATTTGACAAAATATTAATCATCTCCATTGATGACAGGAAAGTTCATTGATTAACCCAAGTTTTGGACTTTGGAGGGAGATAGGATTTCATAGAAAAATGTCAGCATCCAGGGAACAACCTGAACATCCATGCATTTCTGTTAGGTAGAACAGCGTCATTCAGCCTCTATGACAACATATCAAGCACATGGATGTTGGTGCCCAGCAGTCTTTAGAAACCTTTATTCTATCAATTAGTTTTAATGTTGGAATTCAAACAGCTCTTACACTTAATTTTTAGGCATTACGTTGAGTAATGGCCAAGTCTGTGTTCTGTGTCTCAGTGTCGGCAGGTACATTTGTTTGTGATTTAAATCTGCTTACCAAGTGCCACTTGAGCCTGCCAAACCAATCTAATAAAACGACTGTGAAAGCTCAAAATTTTGCAAATTGCAAAATGCAGCGCCAGAAAAATGAGCACAAGAGGATTGCTATCACTTATTCAAATTGAAAAGCCTCCGGGCTGGGATTTTCTTTTTTTTTTTATTTATTTTCTTAACCTCCTTCATCCAGCGTTTGCTTTTTGGCTTATAGAGTAAAACTTGCAGGTGGGGAACACTGACATTAATATAAAATACTGAGTTTCCTGTTTACTTATCGAACAATGTATATTGACTGAATTACGTGGAGTCAAAAAATAATCATAATTTTCAGAGTGAAGAAAAGGGCAATATTTTGTTATATAGCATGAGTTAGATTTACTATATCTGCATGATTTTTGTCTCTTTATGACACCCCAATTCCCCAACAAGAAAAATTGCTGTGGTTCTTGGAATGCTTCAACCCCCACCAACTGGCCTAAAAGTGTTTTATTACTCATAATAATTAGAGAGGAACGGGCTCGGATTCCGCTAATCCGAGCCCACCCGAACAGTGTGGATCCGAACGGGATCCGAGCACTGTTCGGATATTTCCGGCGGGAAAAAAATTGAAAATGAGGCTCTGTCGTACAAGTCTCGCGTCGAATCTCGCGAGGGGTGGGAGGGAGGGCCCAGAACAATTCCATCTTGTACCTTTTTTTTTGGCATTATGTGCTCAAGCTACCTCGGTGCAACCTTTTGGCCTAAAAACAATATTGTGAGGTGTTCAGAATAGACTGGAAATTAGTGGAAATGATTGTTATTGAATGTTATTGAGGTTAATAATAGCGTAGGAGTGAAAAAAAACCCACAAAACTGGTTTTTAGCACTTTTTATGCTTTTTTAAAAATAAATCAGAACCAAAACCTTTCGTCGGATGTTTTGGCAAAACAAATCAGAACCCAAAACCTCAAGCTAATCAGAACCCAAAACCCAAAACACTAAAAGTGGCCGGTGCACACCCTTAATAATAATTGTTATATTATTTTTGCCAGTGTACAAGTCATGTAGCAGTGATTGCAGGATTGAGGAACCTGTAACTCCTGTATCATCACCTTCACTTATAACTCCCAACAATAATAGGGGCAAAATAAGCCCCGCCCAACCCTCCCTGATCCACTTATAAATGCCCACTTTGTAGGGAAAACCATCCCACTTTTCTGTAAGCTCCACCTTTTCAAGGTCCGCAAATCGGGACTGTCCCGCCAAAATCGGGAACACATGGGAATTCTCATACACTGACACTAGCTGGCAGTTGGGGAATCTATTTGTAGAGAGAGATGGTGTGTTGTGTGAGTATAGTAAAGACCATACTGCCCAACAATCCCTGTTTGCATAGGCAAAGCGAGGGGGGTTTCCTAGTGCCTGTAAACCCCCCTCCAAGCCTGGGGCACTGTATAATTGAGATGGCTGGACCCTGCCCCCGCTTCACATGGCTCTGCTTGAAAAGGGAGAGCTGTGTGCACCTAACAGTAGTGCACGCAGCATTGCCCATGTATATTATAAGGATAGAAAGAGTTGGAGAGCAGCCAAGCACTGTCTAAAATGATAGCCACGCCCCCATGCATGCTGGTCACACCCACTGGCAGCGTGGTGTGGAAACCCCCCTCTACAAATCTTGCGTTTGCTCCTGGTTTGGGTGGGACTGTCCCACTTTGCATACCCCAAAAGAGGTGTGACATTATGACTATGTGAGCGGAACTGGCTATGGTTTGGGCTGATCTGGGTGTGATTTGTGCGGATCTTGACTTGGTTTGACCAGATTGTGGGTGGAGCTTATTTCTGTCCTGTTTTTTTATGTGGGAAATTATGTGAGGTAAAGACTCCCCCTCCCAAACCATACATCCTGCTGCCTGAGCTCATCGCGCTTTATGGCAGAAATACATTGTGCAAATTAATTTAAAAACCCTGAACCTGTCAAAACATTATTAATTAAAAGAGTAATATCTTAACAGGATATTCCAGTAATTAGTTATCTACTTATAATAAATATGCATGTCCCTTGAAAATAATATATATAGATAGTAAAAACACCAGTGTCATTGGCCTATGAGCAGTTACATGCATACTTTTATCCATTCACTATAAATACATTTTTTTATATGTTTATTTTTCAGATCGTTTGTGATTCAGCAGATACCGAGCAGCAATCTCTTCATGGTCGTGGTAGACAACGTTTGCAGCTGCAGCTCTGTGGCCCCAATCACTATGACCCCAATCGAAATTAGATATATCCTTTATTATAAGAGCCACAGGATCTCCACAGACTGTGAGCCAGACTGGAGGTATCGCTCTGCCTCTAAAAAGGGAAAGACTTCTCTGATTGGACGATCAAGAGATTTAAAGACACTTCATTGGTTATTTATCTTTCTATTGCTGAATAAGTTATACTACATACAGGAGTCTGTATTTCACCAAGTAAACTATTTGTGATGCAAAGTTCTATATGATGAACTAAACTCAGTTCTCTCCTCTTAAATAAAAATTAAAATCAGACTTCAGCCATCTGCAGCACAAAGCAAAGCCTAGTTATTTAGCAGTGTTAAAGGTGTAGTATTATTATTATTATTATTATTATTATTATTAGAGTAGTAGTAGTAGTAGTAAGTATTTACCTTAGTGGAGATATCAGAGACTGTTGACTGTAGTTCCATGAAAGTGCAACTGGTAGCAACGAAATGCATCTTATTTTAAATGTTGGGATGAGACCTGATTCAAGTAATTTCACAGTGAGGTAAAATGCTGAACTCCTGGTCATAGAGCAGGGAAACGCTCCTCCAACTACACCCTCTCCATTTTTTTATTTCATTTAAATAATCCCATCCAGTAAAATGAAATCTTGTATTTCCTCTTCAGTGCACAACTCATATAAGTAATCCACACTTAGCAATGAACACCTCCCCATTCTGACCAGCTCCTGCTATCAATTGATACAACATTTTGCACCCTTCACAGACAACTGTCATCATGGCTTACAAAATTATGTGCTTCATGCAAATCCCCGGTAGTAGGGGGGGCAGTTGGGAGGATGGGGTGCGTGCCCACACCTCCATAGGGCTGCTGTAAAGCACTAGGCTACCCATTAGATATGTCCTTTACCCCAACATTCCCACCCGCGGGACAAGCCCTAAATTCAGGAATGTCCCGCTAAAATCTGGACAATTGGGAGGTATGGTGTCGTCGTGGAAAAGTAGGAACATGGCATCACAAAAAAAGCATTTGCACTTTGCTTTTCAGCTTTTCCAGTCTCAGTCATTACCCTCAGGGGCATACTCAATTAGGTACGGGCATCGCCACTACACGGCGGATAGGGGCAGCGAAGGTGATCCACGGTAGCGCAACACCGCAGATTTCTGTTCACACCCCATAGGGCTGCGAATGGAAATCCGCGACGTTGTGCTCCATATTGACACACTTACAGCCACGCGTAGCTGCAATGCCCGGACCTAATTGAATCTGCCCCTTAGTGTTAATGGCATACTTGCCAACTTTGAAAACCTGTCCTCCCAGAGGGGAAGTCATGTGACAGGTGCCTTAGGGGGCCTAGTGACGCCACCACCTCTCTATAGCGCCATCTTCTGTTATGAAATTCCAGTGTTCAAAAACCTCATGAAATTTGCGGGAGAGTAGATAGCTGCGGTTACTGTGTTGTAATACAATACGCTAGTGTAAGTTTTCTCCTCAGAGTTAGTTATAATAACTGATAACAGCCCTGTTCTAAATACATATACACATATTATATATTTATATTTATTTTCTTGTAATTGTTAACAGAGCCATCTGTCCTGTATATGCAATTGTGTTACTCTCAGGCAGGAAAGTGAGGGAAAGCCTCTCTCTCTCTAAGCAAATTGTGTCTTAATAACAAGCTCTGCAGTGTTTATCTGACAGGTGCTCTTTATATAAGAGTTGTTGATCTTATTACATTGGACAGGTGTCAACACCACAAAACCACCATTTCAACTGGCAGTGAAGTCACGGAGGTCAGCAGAGGCTAAGCAGTAAAGTAACACTCGCTGGAGCTATTACTCTTCCGTTCAAGGATTAGAACAGAAAAGCAGGATAATTTCAGGACACTTTCACAGCTGCCAGGGGTTGTGGAGATTAGTGTATTAGGCGACTAGTTATTTTAGATCAAATCATTTCATATTTCACTCACAGAGCTGAAAAGCAAAGTCATAAAGACTAACTGCTTATATGAGTTTGGCAAGAGTGCAAATTCAGTTTTGTGTGGAATAGCCTACTACTTACCTGGGGTCTGGCGTTAAGGCTATCCGGTGGGTCCACTAATGTCTTCCACTCTCTCCTGCTGACCAAGGGTTAATTGATCAAGCTGTGGGTTTGAAAAAGTGGAGATGTTTCCTATAGCAACCAATCAGATTCTAGCCGTCATTTTGTAGAATGTACTAAATAAATGATAACTAGAATCTGATTGGTTGCTATAGGCAACATCTCCACTTTTTCAAACCCGCAGCTTGATAAATTTACCCCCCAAGTCTATTTTTAGACTGGCAGCGTGTGTACTCTGACTGCACACTGCCAGGTAGCGCACACAGGAGCTTTGGAGCAACGAATAGTGCACACAAGATGTTAAGGGTCCAGCAGAGCGGACTGGACACCTAGTAAGAATACTTTTGGGACCTGATTTTGTCTATGATTTTCCACACAAAGATGGATTTTCAATTTTCAGTGGGATTATACTTTAATAGAATGGCTACTAAAATGGTGCATTGGCTACATGACAAAGCATACGGAGAAAGACTAACGGACCTCAATATGTCATACATGCCAACTTTTAAGATTTCTTCCCCGGGAGATCCGGGGGAGAAGTCATGTAACAAGGTGTAGGCGGGGGGCGTGGTGACATCATCGCATCACCATAGCCCCGCCCCCACTATAGAATGCTGGAATTCACGGCATTGAATAGCGGGGGTGAGGCTTAATGTTGCTATTAAGCCCCTCCACTCCATTCAATGCCGTGAATTTCGGCGAACGCGGGAGCTTTGCCTACTCTTCCGTGAGTCCTGCTGGAGGACTCCCTGATATTCTGGAGCCTCTCGGGAATTCCAGGAGAGTAGGCAAGTATGCAACATGTACAGCTTAGAGTAGAGAGGGTGGCAGTAAAATAGAACAAGGATTTTAACAAGGTACGGGAAGGAAACATTCTGCTGTGGAAGAGAAATATTAGAACCAGAGAACATGCGCTAAAACTGGACAGTAGCAGGTTTAAGGGGACAGTTGAGGAATATTTACTTTATTGAAAGAGTAGTAGATAAATGGAATTGCCTCCGAATAGAGGTAGTAGGGGCAAAGTTCTGCCTAGTGTTCACCAACGGGAGGTCCGACCGGGACCCCAACCACTCCATTAGGCATCCCAGACCAATTGCCACCCCTCTGTGAAGTAATTGTCCAGATCCATCCATTGGAAGGCCCAGAACATGCTCCCAGGGTCACAGTTCTGGTCAACGTACAGCAACAGGAGGTTTGGTCGGACCCTAACCCCCCCCCCCCCTAAAACCTGGCCAGGACCCAACTGGACCACCTCTCATTGGTTTCATCCCAATCGGTGCAGGGTTGTCTGAATGCATAACTGGACAGACAAACAAACAAACAGACCAATGATTTGTATATGTAAGATAACACCTAATATCAATTTTTAGCTCTAGCAACAATTAAGATAAGAGTAACTTAGACTTACAATACATTGAACTTCACATATTCCTACCTCAATAAGACAGAGCTAATTTCCTTCATTGCAGCTTCAGAAGAGTAAATATCCAAAGAACTCACATTCTCTATTAGGGAAGGAAAGGGATAATTAATTATTGGCACAAGCAATGATTGATACATTAATGTATGCCATGCCAGACAAATCAGTTCATCAGCTATACATAGTTGTAATGCTACTAATACTTAGTACTTCATTTTCCCATTCCAATTATACTGCAAGTACATAACCCATGGATTTGCCTATTTGCTTTATTACTGAGTGGTATATCTGTGCCTTATCGATTTTTAATGCAAAATTATTACTCTTTAATCTGCTAAATATTTCTCCTTAACTCCACTGTACACAATGAATCCCTTAAATGTGAACGTTTAAAATCCCAAAAGATAAGAAGGCGACCGGAATCTTGCCACGGATTTCACCCGGAAGTAAGTCATAGAGGTGTCTGTTTCCCTTTCCTATTTTCCATTTGTAAAAATACGATCTGTGAAAGAGATGACAGTGTTGAAGAAAATTTTGATTTCTTCCATTACCTTATTTTTTGTAGAAATATCTAATAAGCTATATGTAGATCTTCCTGTGTCTTCACACATTTGAATGAATAAAAGCTGGCACGTTGCTTGCTAGTGGGGCTACAATGATTAAATATAGGCATCAATTAAATTGTGCAAAATAGTATAATATTTAGAGATGAGCAAAATTTTTGAAACTGTTGCGGGGCAAATTTGCCTTATTCTGCATTAAGGAGTGCAATTGCGCAGATTCTCTGGCCAAATATGCCACGTAGAATTCCGATCTTTTAGGCTCCACGTGAATTTAAAACATGCCACAAAGCAAAATGAATTGACACTGTTTTCAACCCAACTCTGTAGACTGTAAATTGGGATAGTAAATTAAAAATAGAACTTGAAGATTGTTTGATTGGAACTTTGAACCTTTAGAAATGGCCTTTTCTGCCAGGAAATTCGATTTGCACAAATGCCCACCTCATCTTTTCTCTTTTCTAGTTGGGTGGGAGAACAAGTGTGTAAGGGCTAATAGAGACATGGGGGTAAATGTATCAAGCTGAGAGTTCTCCGGCGAGTTTGAAAAGTGGAAATGTTGCCTATAGCAACCAATCAGATTCTAGTTGACATTTATTTAGTACATTCTACAAAATGATAGGTAGAATCTGATTGGTTGCTATAGGCAACATCTCCACTTTTCAAACCCACAGCTTGATCTATAATTTTGTAGATTGTACTAAATAAATGATAACTAGAATCTGATTGGTTTTTCAAACCCGCCAGAAAACTCTCAGCTTGATACATTTACCCCCAGGTCTATTTTTAAACTTGATTCCCTTCTCCACCGTCTCCTTTCCTCATACTTCAGATTAGTGTTTAGACCAATGTGCAATTTGTATTGCAGGTCTAGTCATATATCAGAGGGATCCCTTGACCTATCCTTCAACTCAGAAAATGTCCATAGGCTCCCGTATACATCTGTAGACCTAAAACATTCTTCAAAACCATAGCTCTGACAAAATAAGCAGAAATTTACAGAGCAAAAAGTCAACTCGTAGAGACACAGAAAATATTCTCGACTCCGTAAAACTCCATCAGTAGTTCAGTCAACATAGATAAAAATAAAGGATTATTTGCCTTGCCCAACCTAGGCTTTATTGCTATAAAGTTTAGTGGAGAACCCATAGTCTCTGTGTGCCCTAGACAATTGTCACCTTTTTGCCCATTTACCAGCCTTGCTTATAGATAATTATTTTCTTAGATCATTGAAACATTCTTTCCTCTCTTTTGTTTAGGAGAACGCCAGAGAATGCGGTGGAGCCTTCGGCCTCTCTTCCCAGCCCATAACAATGCTGCTATCTCTTCTACTGGTCTATATCTCTAGGTGACCTTGACTGCTGTGACTTCATGGCATGCTACACACCTTGATAAACTGTGAACTGAGATGATTGGTGCAATATAGGAGAGACGAAATGTAGTCTAAACATCAGCATTTCATGACTTGGTATTGGTATGGAGAGGTATAAAACTCTCTAATATCAGAACAAGATTATTCTTCTAGATCCGCAAATCATGCAGCTGTGAAAGCCTCATTCAATTATCACACCTCATTACAAAAGGACAGCAGACACTGGTGATCATCATTTTCAGCTTTGCCCCATCAAAATAATTTAAAATGGTGTACTTTTTAAATAAAGTATATTAAAATCATTATTTGGGTGGCTGGATTTTTGTGTGGTCTTTTTTTTTTTTTTTTTACATTTTCCAAAATTGAAAAAATTAAGGCAATAATATAAAAATGGAAATATTACCATTACACGGATTGAGATCCTTTGATTCATTAGTGCATTAAAAGGTAACTCTACTTTCAGTCATTTTGTCTTTGCTAGCAGATTTATTTATTTTCATATTTTCAAGTACCCTTCAGGGGCAAATCCTGGATTTCTAGGGAGGGGTTTCCAAGCCATGCCGCCAATGAGCATGAGCAGTATGCATGGGGGCGTGTCTATAATTTTAGACAGTGCTGGGCTGTTCTCCAATTCTTCCTATCCCCATCATATACATGGACAATCCCTATCCACATCATATACACGGGGCAAGCCACCTCAAGCATATAATGCCCCAGGCTGGGATGGGAAGGGGGGGGTTATCAGGCACCAGAAACCCCCCGCTGGATGCGCCCTTGCCCTGGATACAAAAACAGATGTACAGTACACATCAGACCTATTGCTATATTTTAGGAGAACAAAAACAATCATATCTGCCAAAAAGCCCATTTAGACACACGGTGGAGGTCCACTTTAAAGCACAACTTATTTTCAAGTTAGCCAGAAATGAATCAATTTGTATCTGTATCTTAACTGTATCTTTGCTGTCAATACCTGTCTGGGGCCGACATTGAATTGTATGCAAATCTTTGTGTCAAACCATAACAACCACCAGTTGTTAAAAGGTGAATGCCAGATACCAACTCAATAAATGTGTGTGCTACTCTGAAGGTGCTATAATGCTAATATTTATGCAGTCCATCAAGGATTAAATTGATATACATCATATAACAACAATGGTAAACATTTTATTAATATTGGTATGTGAATTTGAAGTATGTGCTTAATACTTAATATAGTGACTGGAAGCTCAGTGTGCTAAGATGATTATCACTGGTACATGTATTAAGCATATAATTGAACTGTACATTTATCAGTGCCTATATATGTACCCAGTGGTATACGGTGGTACGCCATACCGCCACTTCTCCTACTGCTTTAATTGTAAAGCTATGAAATTCCATTCACTTACATTCCCATTATATTTTCCATACCGCCACTTCTAAATTTCCAAAATACTCTGTGCTGCTCTAAACATTTGTTATGACCTAACTGACTACTAGTACTGAACTGTAACTAGACAAGGCAAACTGCATCTGGATAAATATATAAGTATTAAAATTTTAGTTCTATTTAAATATTTTGTATTTGATGTCATAAGTTCAAATGATATAAGTTTATTACCATCTGTTTTTCAATTTGTTTATTTTTGTGAGATCACACTTATATAGTATCTAGGTGTATATTTAATATATACTTTTTGTGCTTTTGCTTACTCAATACATAATGTACAGTGTATTTTAAATCACAAAGCTTTGGTTTGGTTTTTATCATGGATTTCGAGTATATATATACATAGTGGCTTGTAAAACTATTCAACCCCCTAAAAACAGTGAACCAGAAGGCAGTTGTATGCAGCGCTCTTGATATGGCTGACTGGGGCACCCTCACTCCAGTTTCAGCTACCGAACTCTGTAGCTCGCTCAGTGATAACTGGCCTCTCTGTGGCTTCCCTCACAGTTCTCCTTCTTGCTCTCATGCTGAGTTTTGAGGGACAGCCTTGTATAGGCAGTGCCTGGGTGGTATGATGCAGCTTTCATTCGCAATTGGTCCAACAGTGCTCACTGGGATATCCAAGCACCAGTGGGGGGACTACCATTGGCGCGGCAGGATGCGGTACACCGGGGCCTATGGAGATAATGGGGTCTGCTGCACAGCAGATGCAAAGGGTCGGGGCACTGGTGCCCTCCTCCCCACCTCCCTAGTTCCGCCTCTGCCAAGCACTATTATTTTTATGTCACAGCATTTTCTTATGCACGTCTATAAGTTTGTCTTTAATTCTCTTAGAAAGCTTTGCTTCACATTCAGAGTATGACCAATGTTATCTGAATTAGGGGTCTTTTATCCATACAAGCTGACATTGTTAATGAGTCACAATTAGAGGCTAATTTAAAGCCAATTGTTAGGGCAATATCTTTCATCTGTGTAAACTTAGAGCTTCCACACCATGGGGTTGAATACTTATGCAAATATCATATTTCAATATTTTTTTTAAAAAAACCTACAGAAAAATGATGAATTATGAGTTTAAAAAAAGTTATTTTAAGAGTCTACTGGAATGCAATCAAAATACTGTCTGGAACAATCTGTGAATGTCATTTGACTTTTTAGAGGGTTAAATACTTATGCAAGCCACTGTATATACATTAACATTTTTGGATATACGAGGTATGTCTATTAAATGACGAGACTGATTAAATAACTCACCTTTATTTATTGGTATTACAAATTTAATATCGGATATATACTAAGCGCTGTCTATCTGCAATTGTGTGTAATACTGTATAGATAGGGTGCTGCCTATAGGGATCTGAATGGTTTCCCTGGTGCTCCACCACAGTATAAATAATATGTCTAGAGATAAAAATGGCAATTTTATATAGTTTTATAATGCAAATAAAGATAAAAATAAAAACACTGTTATTGCTCTGGCCAGAGTTAAGTGACACATTATGGTACAGATTCTAAACACAAATCCACTCAATTTTCCATGGTACACATAAAGAGAATAAAGTGTGTGGAGAGAGTAATGTCACAAAGATATGTT
The DNA here is from genome assembly GCF_038048845.1 of Mixophyes fleayi. Classification (NCBI taxonomy): domain Eukaryota; kingdom Metazoa; phylum Chordata; class Amphibia; order Anura; family Limnodynastidae; genus Mixophyes; species Mixophyes fleayi. Next base: position 115,536,796 of record NC_134409.1, read on the forward strand.
ATATTTAGCTACAATGATACTTCGGTATTGTCCATAAGGATTTTAACGATGCATGAAAGCAAAGTCCCAAAAGAGTTCTAATGAGTTCCCCAAAAACGGCATCCGATATAGACTCACAGTTTGTGGGTGATAGTCCTGTTATTCTGTCCGTCCTTGCCGTGCGATATAGGAACATCAATAGTCCATTTGATTCAGCTGTTCAATGTGGATCGATGTGCACATGTGCAGCGTCTCGAGGTCCTCTCAAAGGAACGCTTCTCGGTCTTTTCTGCTGGCAGGTCCCGCTTAGCAGGCATGAAGAGTTGTAAATAACCTGACAGAAATGTAGCGTTCCGTCCGGTCTTCCAGGGTTGTAGATGAAAATAGTAACCGCCTGGGTGTATGAGTAAACCAACGCGTTTCACCTCATTGTTTAAGGCTTCCTCAGGGGTAAATGTATGTGGATGTCTGACGGGAGTTCTGTATTTGTCACGGGCACTAGGAGTCTTTACCCAGGGATCACCAGGTGGTAGGCTTACCAGAGCAATGTAGATGGTAATAGGGTACTCTGGTAGCTGGGTGATCACGGAACAGGAAATGGTAACTGATGAGATGCTCAGGAAAGTCTATGACTAGCAGCACTGGTAATATGGAGGTAATAATACACGAGGAACTGTATGGACAAGGGCACGTGAAGGTAGTCAGTGGTCTGCGATAGCAAGTTGTACCACTGCTATAGTGAGGAGGAATGTCCAACAGAGACAAAGGGGTGATGAGAGTCAGCGGTCTGCGGATAGCAAGTTGCACCGCTGTCTGAGTGAAGGAATGGAATCCAAGTGGAGGTATCCGGGTAGTCAGTGGTCTGCGGTAGCAAGTTGTACCACTGCTATGTGAGAGGGTACTGGAACAGGTGATACCGGAAACAGGGATCAGTGGTCTGTCATGAGCAAGTTGTACCACTGAATATATGTGTGAGGAGGTGCACGGGGAGAGACTGCAACACAGGATATACACAGGCACCTTATACACGATCCACAGTAACATGCACAATATATATAAATGACTGAACAGATCTGCAAATATAGAAAGTCTCTTGAAGTAGTCCAGCACAAGTTAACACAGTCAATGATGGCAATAGACTTAGCGGATAGCAGACTCCAGAGGAGAACCAACACAGTCCAGCAAGATATGCAATACACCAGCACAGTCAATGAGAAGTATGCATACCGTGGTTCAGAAGCAGGCAGTCAGATAGGAGTGCAGCGATACCTGAGCGGCAGAAGGCCGGCTGGATGAGAAGTCCCAGGATAGATGAGGTAGCGGTCTAGTAGGTGCAGCGCACAGGTAAGTAGACCAACAGGGACACGAATCCACAGGAATCAGTAACACGTGGAACTGGACTCATGGAGGACCCAGGAGAATGGAGATGATCCAGCAGAGGAGTAGTTGATGAGATACGAATCCAATGCTGACAGGAGGGTAGAGACCAGCGGGACACGTGAAGGCGTGGAGAGCGGATCAGTAGGAGATGGACGATAGCGCAGACAGCAGCAGCAGGACTCTGCGCCCACGGAGGTAACCAGGGGCAACCAACAGGACCCACAGTGATGGAACACGGGATGGCAGAGTAGACCAGGAGCTGTAGATCCAGGAGTGTAACGGATGGCAACGTGAGCAGTAGACTGGAAACACAGGAGAGCTGAGATGAGGCGGCAATGCACAGGGGCAGCGGATAGGAATCAGCTAACAGTCACAATGATGAACACAGGCGAGTTGCAAGCTGGAGACTGTAGAGCACGGAAGCAGCGGATAGGAATCAGCTAACAGTCACGGTGATGAACACAGGCGAGTTGCAAGCTGGAGGCTGTAGTGCACGGAGGCAGCGGATAGGAATCAGCTAACAGTCACGATGATGAACACAGGCGAGTTGCAAGCAGGAGACTGTAGTGCACGGAGGCAGCGGATAGGAATCAGCTCAGGAACTTGATGATGATCAGGTGAGTGGATGTGAAGAGAAGGCTGGAGTGCAGGGAGGCAGCAGATAGGAATCAGCAAACAGCCACAATGATAAATAATAGCGTTGAAGTGGTTTAGAAGACTGTAGTGCACGGAGGCAGCGGATAGGAATCAGCAAACAGTCACGATGATACAGTTGATGGTAGAAGTGGTATGGGAACCACAGGAGTAGAAGTGGTTTGGAAACCACAGAGGTAGAAGTGGTTTGGAAACCACAGGAATCAGCAGCGCTGAATACACGAGGAATACAGGAACACCTTCAGAGACTCATGGGGAATGAGACTCCAAGATCAGGCAACGTGGTGTTGACCACAGGTGCTTAATATAGGGAGTGTGCCTGATCTGCCAATTGAGTTAAAGGAACATACACTGAAATATAGGAAAGGGCTGCGCATGCGCAGACCCTCAGGATGGCGGACGGCCACGGTTCCTAAATGTCCGAGAAGAGGCACTCACGGTCCGGTGAGTGACAGTACCCCCCCTTTTAAAGGTGGGCACAGAACGCCTGGAACCGGGCTTGTCCGGATTTTTGGCATAAAACTTCTTCAAAAGGGCAGGAGCATTAAGATCTTCAGCCTTGATCCAAGAGCGCTCCTCAGGACCAAAGCCCTTCCAATGAACGAGGAAATGAAGACCTCCTCGCGAAATTTTTGCGTCTAGCACCTCAGTGATCTCGAAATCCTCCTCCTGATGGACTTGAACTGGCTGCGGAGCTGAGGGAGGAGTTGAGAACCGGTTGATAATCAGAGGTTTGAGCAAGGATACGTGGAAGGCATTAGAAATCCGAAGATTCTTAGGAAGAAGAAGTTTCACACATACTGGATTGATTACTTGAATGATCCTATATGGACCAATAAAACGGGGGGCGAATTTCATGGATGGAACCTTCAAACGAATATTTTTGGTGGATAACCAGACACGATCTCCAATTTTTAGTGGGGGAATAGCCCGCCTCTTCTTATCTGCGAAAGATTTATATTTGATAGATGTCTTCTTTAAACAGGTTTTGACCTGAGACCAGATATTTTTAAAGGTCTGACAAACAGTTTCCACCGCAGGAACTTGGGTGGGCGGGAGGGCAGGAAATTCCGGAAAAGACGGATGGTGACCGTAGACCACAAAAAATGGAGTTTTGGATGATGACTCATGATACATGTTGTTATGGGCGAATTCAGCCCAAGGAAGCAACTCTACCCAGTTGTCTTGATTGGCTGATGAAAACATTCTTATAAAAGTCTCAAGATCTTGATTGACACGTTCAGTTTGTCCGTTAGATTGCGGATGGTAAGAAGATGAGAGTGCTAATCGTATGCCCAAGGTTTTACAAAGGGCTCGCCAGAATCTGGAAACGAATTGTACTCCTCTATCAGACACAATCTCAGACGGACATCTATGGATACGGAAGATCTCTTTAATGAAATGTTCAGCCAGGATGGACGAGGAAGGCAAACCAGGCAGAGGGATGAAATGAGCCATCTTCGAAAATCTGTCCACCACCACCCAAATAGTGTTATGATTCTTACTAGGTGGTAAGTCAGTAACGAAATCCATACTAATATGGGTCCATGGTTTGGACGGAATGGGTAGTGGTCGTAGCAACCCTGCTGGAGTTCTACGGGAGGATTTGAACTGAGAGCATAGTTCACAGGAAGCAATGAACTCTTTGACGTCTCTCCTCATTGAAGGCCACCAGTAACTTCGAGAGAGGATCTCAAAAGTCTTGTGTTCACCGGCGTGTCCAGAAAAACGAGAGGCATGGAACCACGACAGGATTTTCCTCCTTAGAGTAGGAGGCACGAGGGTCTTCCCAAATGGTAGCGTTTTGGTGGATGAAGCAGCCAGTGAGATACATTTGGGATCTAGAATGGTATGGTTGGAACCCTCTTCTATATCAGAGGACGTCACAAAGGCTCTAGATAAAGCATCAGCTTTTTTGTTCTTGGCAGCTGGTTTGAAGGTAATTATTAATTCAAAACGGGAAAAGAAAAGAGACCATCTTGCTTGACGAGGGTTCAAGCATTGGGCAGACTGAAGATATGACAAGTTCTTATGATCCGTGAAGATCGTCACCGGATGGCGAGCTCCCTCCAATAAGTATCTCCATTCCTCTAATGCGGCTTTGATAGCCAGTAATTCCTTGTCCCCGATGGTATAATTCTTCTCTGCGGGCAGGAGACCCCGAGAATAGAAGGCACAAGGATGGAACTTTTGCTGTTCAGAGCGTTGGGAGAGAATAGCTCCTAAGCCCACATTAGAGGCATCTACTTCTAGGAAGAAGGGGAGTGTCACATCAGGCTGTCGAAGGATTGGAGCCGAAGAGAAGGACTCTTTTAGTGTTTGAAAGGCTTGAAGAGCCTCAGGTGACCATTGCTTAGGATTAGCCCCTTTTCGAGTCAGGGCCACAATAGGAGATGCAATGGAGGAAAAGTCTTGAATGAAGCGTCTATAGTAATTGGCAAAACCTAAAAAACGCTGGATAGCACGAAGAGTAGTTGGCTGGGGCCAATGTAGTACAGCACTCACTTTGTCTGGATCCATCTTCAGGCCAACTCCGGAAACTATATACCCCAAGAATGGAATCTGGGGTAATTCGAATGAACATTTTTCTAATTTACAGAACAATGAATTTTTCCGTAGTCTGGAGAGGACTTCTGCCACATGTAGGTGGTGAGAAGGCAGGTCCTGTGAAAAAATCAGTATGTCGTCCAGGTAGACGACGACACATACATATAATAAGTCCCGAAAGATCTCATTGATGAAACCTTGAAAAACAGCGGGGGCATTACACAGCCCGAAAGGCATTACCAGATATTCGTAATGCCCGTCTCTGGTGTTAAACGCTGTCTTCCATTCGTCACCGGAACGGATTCTGATTAAATTATAGGCACCACGAAGATCCAACTTAGTAAAGATACGGGCTCCCTTGATGCGATCGAATAGCTCAGTGATCAACGGAATGGGATACCGATTCTTGATAGTAATGGCATTGAGTCCACGAAAATCTATGCAAGGGCGTAATGATCCATCCTTCTTTTTGACGAAGAAGAACCCAGCTCCAGCGGGCGAGGTGGAAGGTCGAATGAACCCACGCTGGAGGTTCTCCTGTATATACTCAGAAGTAGCTTGAGTCTCAGGTAACGAGAGTGGATAGACCCGGCCCCTGGGGGGAGTCTTGCCAGGAAGAAGGTCGATCGGACAATCCCAAGAACGATGAGGAGGAAGACGTTCAGACTGAGCTTTATCAAAAACATCGGTAAATGAAGCATATTGAGGGGGGAGTCCCGATGAGGTAGATGAGATGGAAGATTGCTGTACTTTGAGAGGAATGACTTGAGAAAGGCAATGATGGTGACATTCAGACCCCCAAGACGTGACTTGAGGGGTGCGCCAGTCAATCTGGGGAGAGTGACACTGAAGCCATGGAAGGCCTAAGACAATCGGACTTGTCGTAACAGGAAGGATTAAAAACGATATTTCTTCATGATGCAGGGCACCAATCTGAAGGGTTACTGGAGACGTACTCTGGGTGATGAGACCGTTGATGAGACGTGATCCATCGATAGCCGTCACAGTAATGGGTGTTTTTAAGGTAATCACTGGTAGAGACCATTGCTTTACTAATGATTTGGAAATGAAATTTCCTGCTGCTCCGGAATCAATCAATGCCTGTGACTCAAAGGTTTTAGTAGCAAAGGAAATTGTAACATCAAAAGCGCAGATTTTCGATTTCATAGAAGATGGAGAGGACTCCAGGGACCCTAACTTCACCTCTCCAGAACTAGTTAGGGCCTGGCATTTCCCGATCTCTTAGGGCAGGAGCTGAGAACATGAGTGGAATCAGCACAATAGATACAGAGTCTATTCTTGACTCTTCGTTTCCTCTCCTCAGAAGATAACTTGGAACGTCCTATCTCCATGGGAATCACAGTGGGTGACACTGGACGAAATTGAGGGTTGGAACGAAGAGGTGCTTTAGCAGAAGTCGTTTTCTCAGCCTCTCTTTCACGAAATCTCATATCAACACGATGGCATAGAGAGATCAAATCCTCAAGTGACGAAGGAAGCTCCTGAGTAGTCAGTGCATCTTTAATTTTATCGGAGAGCCCCTGCCAGAAGGCGGCAACTAGGGCTTTAGTGTTCCACTGAAGTTCAGAGGCTAAGATCCTAAATTGAATGACGTACTGGCCTACTGTATGAGATCCTTGTCGCAGACGGAGGATGCTGGAAGCAGCGGAGGTCACACGACCTGGTTCATCGAACACACTTCGGAATGTAGAAATGAATTTGGCACTATCTTGTAGTATTGGATCGTTTCTCTCCCACAGAGGGGAGGCCCAAGCCAGGGCTTGTCCTGAAAACAAAGAGATAAGATAGGCCACTCTGGAACGATGGGTAGAAAAATTTTGAGGTTGGAGCTCAAAATGGACTGAACATTGGTTGAGGAAACCCCTACAAGTTTTGGGGTCTCCATCGTACTTTGACGGAGTAGGCAGGTGAAGCGTGGAAGCTGTAGACACCTGGGATGGCAATGGGGAAACAGAGGAAAGCACAGAAGCCTCAGTAGTAGCTGTCACAGTCTGTCCAGATGTTCCTTGGGAGGTTAATGACTGATAACACTGAAGTAACAGCTGTTGGCGGGCATCCTGTTGCTCCACACGGCTAACCAGATGCTGCAGCATCTCTTTGGCAGTAGGTTCCGTATCCGGGTCTGTCATGGCCTGATCTTACTGTCACGGGCACTAGGAGTCTTTACCCAGGGATCACCAGGTGGTAGGCTTACCAGAGCAATGTAGATGGTAATAGGGTACTCTGGTAGCTGGGTGATCACTGAACAGGAAATGGTAACTGATGAGATGCTCAGGAAAGTCTATGACTAGCAGCACTGGTAATATGGAGGTAATAATACACGAGGAACTGTATGGACAAGGGCACGTGAAGGTAGTCAGTGGTCTGCGATAGCAAGTTGTACCACTGCTATAGTGAGGAGGAATGTCCAACAGAGACAAAGGGGTGATGAGAGTCAGCGGTCTGCGGATAGCAAGTTGCACCGCTGTCTGAGTGAAGGAATGGAATCCAAGTGGAGGTATCCGGGTAGTCAGTGGTCTGCGGTAGCAAGTTGTACCACTGCTATGTGAGAGGGTACTGGAACAGGTGATACCGGAAACAGGGATCAGTGGTCTGTCATGAGCAAGTTGTACCACTGAATATATGTGTGAGGAGGTGCACGGGGAGAGACTGCAACACAGGATATACACAGGCACCTTATACACGATCCACAGTAACATGCACAATATATATAAATGACTGAACAGATCTGCAAATATAGAAAGTCTCTTGAAGTAGTCCAGCACAAGTTAACACAGTCAATGATGGCAATAGACTTAGCGGATAGCAGACTCCAGAGGAGAACCAACACAGTCCAGCAAGATATGCAATACACCAGCACAGTCAATGAGAAGTATGCATACCGTGGTTCAGAAGCAGGCAGTCAGATAGGAGTGCAGCGATACCTGAGCGGCAGAAGGCCGGCTGGATGAGAAGTCCCAGGATAGATGAGGTAGCGGTCTAGTAGGTGCAGCGCACAGGTAAGTAGACCAACAGGGACACGAATCCACAGGAATCAGTAACACGTGGAACTGGACTCATGGAGGACCCAGGAGAATGGAGATGATCCAGCAGAGGAGTAGTTGATGAGATACGAATCCAATGCTGACAGGAGGGTAGAGACCAGCGGGACACGTGAAGGCGTGGAGAGCGGATCAGTAGGAGATGGACGATAGCGCAGACAGCAGCAGCAGGACTCTGCGCCCACGGAGGTAACCAGGGGCAACCAACAGGACCCACAGTGATGGAACACGGGATGGCAGAGTAGACCAGGAGCTGTAGATCCAGGAGTGTAACGGATGGCAACGTGAGCAGTAGACTGGAAACACAGGAGAGCTGAGATGAGGCGGCAATGCACAGGGGCAGCGGATAGGAATCAGCTAACAGTCACAATGATGAACACAGGCGAGTTGCAAGCTGGAGACTGTAGAGCACGGAAGCAGCGGATAGGAATCAGCTAACAGTCACGGTGATGAACACAGGCGAGTTGCAAGCTGGAGGCTGTAGTGCACGGAGGCAGCGGATAGGAATCAGCTAACAGTCACGATGATGAACACAGGCGAGTTGCAAGCAGGAGACTGTAGTGCACGGAGGCAGCGGATAGGAATCAGCTCAGGAACTTGATGATGATCAGGTGAGTGGATGTGAAGAGAAGGCTGGAGTGCAGGGAGGCAGCAGATAGGAATCAGCAAACAGCCACAATGATAAATAATAGCGTTGAAGTGGTTTAGAAGACTGTAGTGCACGGAGGCAGCGGATAGGAATCAGCAAACAGTCACGATGATACAGTTGATGGTAGAAGTGGTATGGGAACCACAGGAGTAGAAGTGGTTTGGAAACCACAGAGGTAGAAGTGGTTTGGAAACCACAGGAATCAGCAGCGCTGAATACACGAGGAATACAGGAACACCTTCAGAGACTCATGGGGAATGAGACTCCAAGATCAGGCAACGTGGTGTTGACCACAGGTGCTTAATATAGGGAGTGTGCCTGATCTGCCAATTGAGTTAAAGGAACATATACTGAAATATAGGAAAGGGCTGCGCATGCGCAGACCCTCAGGATGGCGGACGGCCACGGTTCCTAAATGTCCGAGAAGAGGCACTCACGGTCCGGTGAGTGACAGTATTTAAATGACCCTTCTTTTGATTGGTCACAAATGAGCCCATGGAGGAGTGGGCATGTCTGGCACTCTAATAGGTGCTGTTGCAACACATGATTACAATGCTAGGTAACCACTCTAGATAACTAATTAAATGGGCGAAGACATATTTATAAAGGTTAAAGGGTGCATATGTTTTCATCACAGAATCGAAATGTGCAGCATAATTGTATAAAGAAACTAAGCCACTTAAATGTTATTCCGATGGCCTCATATAGTGAGCAAATAAACAGGGGTAAAAATATGCCTGGATTTCCGTGAATATGAAATATGAAGAAATCAGTATGGGGAGGAAATTATCCTAATGAATGTCTGAAAAGAGGGGGGAGTATAAATTAATTATATAGAAAGCTCCCTAAGTCAAAGTCTAAATTCAGACCATTGGGTGCCAAGGATCCTAAATCATAGATCCATTTTCATCTTCCCTTGAGATCTTTGCTGTGTAATTTCCACCCCTCCAGTTATGTTTTACCTTTTTTATGCCCAAAAATTTCAATTTCGTGAAGTCACTATTATGATATTTCATGAAATGTGCAGATACACTATGATTTTCTACTTTGTTCTTAATATTTCTGCAATGTTCCGCAAGTGTAGTTTTAAGACTTCTGGTCGTTCTCCCTATGTACTGTTTATTGCAGGGCCACTGTAGAAGATAAATGGCACCTGTGGTGTCACACGTTATCTTCTCCTTAATATAAAATTTCTTTCCATAATGGTTAGATGTAAACTCCACAATGGGTTTAGTGGTATGGACATTTGTGTTCCTGCAGGTGGAACACTTGTTGCAAAAGTAGAAGCCACCTATATTGTTATTTATCCAAGTATTGGGAGTTGTCTGTGTTTGAATAGGTAAGGCACTCCTCACTAAACTATATTGGAGGTTATGTGACCTCTTAAATGTAATTTTCGGTCTAGTTGGAATAAGGCCAACCAGTTTCTCGTCTTTCAGGAGTATTGGCCAGTATTTTGAAATCATATTACTGATTTTTTTGGCATAGACACTATATTGGGTAAAAAATCTGATGTTATCCTGTTCTGATTTGTTATATCTAGTCTTGTCTTTGGTTTCCAAAAGGAGATTCCTATCTATTTCCCTTGCTGTTATAATAGCATTCTTAACTACATCAGAATTATACTCTTTTTCCTCAAACTTGGCACTCAGGTCTTCTGCCTATATTTTTGTGCAGTTTCTTGTTAGTCTTTTGAATTGACCCCCTGGTATGCTCTTGAGCCATTGAGGGTGATGATTACTAGTTGCTAAGATGTGACTGCTAAAATCTACTTCCTTCATGAAGGTCTTTGTCTGGAAGCTGCCATCTTAATAATTTTCAAATCCAATAACTCGATCCTCTCTTTGCTAATAGAGGTGGGGAACTTCAAATTGACATCATTGATGTTTATGTACTTCACAAAGGAAAGGAGGGGGTCCATTTCCCCCTCCCATATGACTATCACGTCGTCTATATTTCGACGCCATAGTATCAAGCCTGTTTTGAAGCGATTGTGATTCCAGATTTTTTGGTTTTCCCAATGTGCCACAAACAGGTTTGCGTAACTCGGAGCGAAATATGTCCCCATTGTGGTCCCGCAAACCTGTCTGTGGAACACCCCCTCAAACCAAAAATAATTGTGGTCCAAAATTAACCTGATAGCCTCCGCAATGAACTCAATCTGTTTCTGTTCTAGATTCGATTCCATCTCTAGCATGCTGGTAATATGGGAGCATCCCTGGTTTTTCCATACGGTGTCTTTGTCAGTGTTCACGGATTCAGCTATCATTCGAACACAGAGTCGGAGGTCTTTTTGAACAATCTGACTGATTTTTTCTACATTTTCTTCGGTTCTTGAAGGGCAAGGTCATCCAGGGCGTTCATCATGTTCGACATTCTCACATCCCTCGCTAAATCTTTTGTGCCACTCAAACACACGGGCACGAGACAGGCAGTCATTCCCATAGGCCGTGGTAAGCATTACAAAACATTCTGTTGGTGTTCAGTGCAATTTTACTAAAATTTCAAATTGACACATTGTTCAACTATTAAACTTACCATTTTTTCGGCACTCTACAGAAAACACAACCAAACTAAAAGGCGACTCACAATCAACTGAACGTTATAGAGTGTTGCAGCTTGTCATGCAGGTTCAGACAGGTTCAAGGTTACTATGTTTGCAATTATAACCGGTTCTGACAGCTTTGTTTACTAGGTGGAATCACAGTCTCGATATTTAATAGACATACCTCGTATTCTAAAATTTTTGAAGATTCTGTAAAATATTGTTTAAATATTATCTTTGCTATGTATTCTAACCACCACTATTGGTCTCTTTTGTGTATACAAGCTACTGCTATGTATATCTGCTGCGAATACTAGCCACTGGTATGGATACTACTCTGAAGTGCTATTTAATTGGAAATCAGGCAGAACTATCTTGGTGTCACACTATGGAAAAAAGGTGAGACAATTAGGCAGCCCAATTACTGGATCTCACTAGAGTCTGGGGACAAAATACTCAAGAAGGTAGAGGAGATTCTGGAGTTAGTTGTTATCCAGGCTTCTAACAGACCAGACAACTTCCTTGTGTGGGTCCCCAAAAATGTCAAATCAATAAGGTTTTGTGTTGACTACCACTGATTGAACAATATGTCCATTGTGAGACTGTTTTGCAGGAACTTGGTACATTTCCAACTTTTACATGCGTGAAGGGTATTGACAGATTGCACTAAACCAGTAGCCTCAAGAATGGTCATCAATCATCACCCATTCAACTTGTACATATTTAGGGTCATGCTGTTAGGAATAAACTATGCCAGCGTCCTTCTAGCCTGTTTGCCCAAGCTTATTTTATATGACATAGTCATCTTTGGTAATGGACAGCTATTAGGAAAGATCATGGAGGCAGGGACAACTATCTAGATAGACAAAAGTTAGCTCTGGGTGTCAGAAGTATAGTACCAAGCGTTTAGTCTGGTGCCCATGTTTGCACATGGTTTTGTCATCTATTTTTAACCAAGCCCATGACAGACCTCCCTAAGAAATTAATTGGACATCCGCTTCTATGTTGGCTTTCCAATTGTACTAAGTGCACCAAACTACTGAATAATAAGAACTTTATTGCACAGTATATTATGATGAATCCCAGTAGAGACTTTGAGTAGTACTCGGCCAGGATGGGCCTTACCTGGAGAAGCCTGTGGCTTACTTGTGCCAGTAACTTTTTAATTGGAAGATAGGGTATCTCCCTATTGAAAAGAAGTTCTTGGCTATTGTGTGGGCAGTGGAGAAACTTCAGTCCTATTTGTATGGCAAACTCGTTATTATGCTGACTTATCACAATTCTACGACATAACTCAAGGAAACATATGTATAGTCACTGGTACCACTGGCATGGCCATTTTAATGTCGGCAATATGACTGACTGCATTTTCACCGTCAGCAATCGCAATGTCGGTACTTTATCCATGTCGGGGAATTTTCATACCGGCATTTAGCCTGTCTGCATTTTCATGTCGGTCATATTTCCATCAGTACTTCTACCGTCACAATTTTGTACCAAACCCCTAGTGGTAACTTGCCAGCATACACAGCAAGTGGTATCTAGCATTCACATCAAAGACCAATAGAAGTGGCTAGTATACAAAGCTAAGGTCAATAATGGTGGCAACTATACACATCAAATACTCATTGTACATACAGCATATGCCCATAGTAATAACTAGTATATACAGAAAGCATAGTTGTGCTAAGTACACATGGATTAAGTTTTATTGAGACAAACAACACAATCGAGTTTGTTCTTAACCTGGTGCTGCTAACATTAAAGTTCAAATTCAGATAATGGTAACAGGTTCGAAACATGGAACCCAAAGTATTTGCAAAAGTATTTATTAACTTTGCATAAATAATCCAGATATGCAGCAACCAATAGCAACCAAACAATACCCTTGTTACATCACTGGGGTCACGAGTTCAATTCTCGACCATGGCCTTATCTGTGAGGAGTTTGTATGTTCTCCCTATGTTTGCGTGGGTTTCCTCCGGGTGCTCCGGTTTCCTCCCACACTCCAAAAAACATACATTGACTGCTAAGAAATTGACCATAGTCTGTGTGTCTGTGTGTGTGTGTTAGGGAATTTAGACTGTAAGCCCCAACGGAGCAGGGACTGATGTGAGTGAGTTCTCTGTACAGCGCTGAGGAATTAGTGGCGCTATAGAAATAAATGGTGATGATGATGATGAAACCTGCACCAATTACATATAGGTGCATTATAAGCAAATATATTACAAATTTTAAAATGCTACATTTTTATAAGAAGATTCAACGTAATTTTCTTGCATTAAAATGTAATACATGTTTTGCTTTACCATTTTTCAAATTCTAAAATGTTGCATGGCATCTGAAATAATATTTCTAGACAATTAAACTATGAACTTATGGTCAGAGTGTAATTATCTGATGCACCTGGATTCATCAAAAGAATAATAAAGGAGAAATCACAGCGGGTCTGATCCAGAAAAATGATGAGTGCTTACTATACAGCTGGCCTTTTGTAGGGAATCCAAACTGTGCATTTGATGTATAGAGAAAACAAAGTTGCAAGAGAGGACCATATGACTTCACATGAACATTGTATATGTTTATTGGCAGCCCCTGTTTTTTTTTCTGGAATGTTTTTGCCTGAAAAATTGGGACTCTGTTTCCAAAAACTGAACTTGGCTGAACAACGGCGTAAAACACTCACCAATGATCCATCTTCCTTCTTGTACTGTCATGTCTGTTTTGATAAGGAAACAACTCTTGTACATGTATACATTAATAAACATGGTCTAATTCAAAGGTCCGTGAAAATTGGAATTAATCATAAGGTTCTATTTTAAAGAACATCCTATCTATCAAAGGTGCATTCTCTTTTAATGTGGTAACAGGAAATATTATCCACATGACTTCATGTTTTGCTATGACCCCAAGTTGCTGGACAGAGCACTGATTATAAGTTTTGCAGGAATCACCAGTAGTTTATCAGTTATGAATGTTAATTACACAGATTAAAGGAAACAAATTTTGAGAGCAGTAGGTCACCCAACAAAAACAAAATAACTGAAGAACCAGAAGAAGTACATATGTTGTAGATTTCTTGTACAATCATTTTTTCAATTTTAGAGATAATATTAAACTGCACACACCAGTGGCGAGGAAGCATCGGAGCCGCCCAATAGGCATTGCGTGCGGTTGTGTAATGTGACCTGGAATGCCTTCTTAGACTAATGTAACAGGCTGGGGTTTTTCTCATGGTTTGAACCAAAGTGATGAAGGACTCAGTGAAGCAAGGTGACTATCTCAGGCTACATTTTAAGAGAGGGATCAGAAACAGCAGGCCTGGTTAACATGTGGCTCTTCAGGTGTTGTGAAGCTACAAGCCCCAGCATGCTTCGCCAGTAGATAGGTGGCTGGGACTTGTAGTTTCATAACTCCTGGGGGTCTATGCATCAAAGCATGATGAGCCATTTAAACGGAGAAAACAGCAGTTTCTCTGTTAAATGGCCATCGTAGAATGCATCAAAGGCTTATTTCAGGAGAAATAAAAGATTTTTCCTGACATAACCCACTTTATGTTTGTCTTCGCAGTCCCCATAGATTACTATGGAGACTGCGAAGTTCTGCACTGCATGAAGCTTTGATAAGCTTTGCATTGCGCGGACAGGTAACACCATCTCAGGATGGCGTTTCCTGTCATTTCCTAGGGATTCTGCTGAAGCCTCTTCGGTTTCGCAGAATCCGTTACAGCGAAAGTGATGTGCGCATGCGCACAGCACTTCCTCCTTTTACCGTGAGCGCTAGGCTGCTGGTAAGTAGGGAAAATAGATCGCATCAGAGGGGTCATTTCGCCGGGGCTCCCAGAGTAGCCCCAGCATGATGCATTCCAGCGGTGCATAAATAAGATGCGGTGCCAAATATGCATCACTGCAAAACGCTGTGATGCATATTTGGCCCCGCATCTTATTGATGCATAGACCCCCTGAAGAGCCAAAGGTTGGCCCAGGCTGAGCTTTATATATAACACACCCTAGGTTTGCTATAAAATGAAGGGGACAGTAATTTGCAATCTCTAGCAGAGATTGACAAAGGAGCAGGTGTTGCAGAAGGGCGGTGAATGGGCATACCACCAGAACAATGATGCATTATATATTGGCAGCATTGTCAGACCAAATGCTACACTACATAACTACTTAGACATGTCAGTTCTAAGTTCTGAATGTAAGTCCAGCCTATCTCATGATACAGAGAATGAGGAAACGAGCTTGTACACTTAACAGTTAGCTCATTTCAGAAAAATAGGTACTCCTTTCTGTACCAGTTCATGCTCTTGGAATACCTAGATTTGCATAATTATTGTTTATTTATATGGTGCCACAAGAGTTTTGTAGCGCCGTAGAGTAGGTGGGACGAAATAGATAAACAAGACAAATAATATAACGTGACATAATATAACATGATGTAACATAACATGATGCAATAGGCAAGACATAATATAACATGACAAGTACTATATACAACAACACAGAGGTAACAGAGAACAGGATACATGGTGGAGTACGGCCATGGAGGAGTCGAGGGAGGGATATGGGTGTGAGGTAAAGAAAGATAAAGTTGACTAACAGGATAAACAGAGAACAAGCACGAGTTATAAGGCAAAATACTGTGAGAGGAACATAAGTAAGATCTTATGTGTGGCCCTGCTCCTGAAAGCTAACAATCTAAGCAACGTGGTAGAAACAAGAAAGGGTGGCATGAAGAGAAGAGGTAATTGTAGAATGGAGGAGGGGTTAGGTAGGCTTTAATGAAAAGGTTTATTTTTAGGGAACATTTGAAGCTTTGCAGGCAGGGGGAGAGTCTCATAGTATACGGGAGAACGTTCCAGAGATGGGGGACATCATGTGAGAAGTCTTGGAGGGGAGAGTGGTACACGGGAGGGAATGTATAGGGAGATGAGGTTGGATATGTAGGGAGCGGAGGAGTGCGTTAGGGCTTTGTGAAGGTGAGGACTTTGAACTGGATTCTATGGGAGAAAGGAAACCAGTATAGGCTTTGGCAGAAAGGAGAGGCAGAAGTATAGCAGCAAGAGAATAAGATTAATGGAAGGAGTGAAGAGGGGGTGAGGGGTGGGCTGGACATGAGCAGGTTGCAATAACTGAGGCAAGAGATGATTAGAGAGCGGATGAGAATCTTGGTGGCATCAATGGAAGGGAAGGGTCTGATCCTGGTGATTTTGCAGAGATGGAAGCGACATGATTGGCCATAGGATTGTATATGGGGGGTGAAGGAGAGGGAGTAGTCATGGATGATGTCCAGGCAGTGGACTTTGGGGACAGAAGAGATAGTGGTATTACATGAGTGAGGGAGAAGGAAAGAAGATCCAGAAGGCAGGAAGGCATTAAGTTCGGTTTATGACATGTTGAGTTTGAGAAAGCATTAGGACATTCCGAAATGAGATGGGAGAGAAGTTTCTGGACATCCAAAAGAGGAAGAGGGGCAGAGGTCAGGAGAGGCGAAGTAGATTTAGGTGTCATCAGTGTAGAGGTGATACTGGAGACAGACTGGAGCTGATGACTTCACCAAAGGAGGAGGTGTATAGCGAGATGAGCATATGGCTGACAACAGAGCCCTGCGGGGGGAGAAAAGCCAATAGTAGAAACCAAGAAGAACAGGTTGGAGAGATAGGAGATTAACTAAAAAAGGCAATGTCATGAGGGCCAATGGCTAACTGAAAAACAGCATAAAATCATATTTACAGCACTTATGTAACTTTGGTCTTGCTCCACTATTCACAGAGTAGTATACAATGACATACCACACCATAAAGAATTTTATGATATATCATGATTGAAGGTAAAAAATGTTGCATTATTTTTTACTGATTAATATATCACAAGCAGCACATGGTCTGTGCTACCCAAAAGCAAACTATCAGAAATATCTTTTTTCAGTTGGTCTTTATTAAAAAAATGTTAATTATTCCAGGCTTTACTGGAGACATCAATAGCATCAGAACTTCCACTGCATGTTTTATTGCAGGTGAGGATATATATATCATAGGCTTCACTTGATTTCTGCAGATCACTGAAAGTTTTCCAGCCCTGAGAAATGTAGAATGTGTAAGATTGGTATTCTAGAGAAGCAAAACCATTAAAAATATTTTTTTTTTGTTTATTAATGTCTATAAAAGTGTTCCCCAAACACAGTCTTCAGGGAACTCTAAGTGTCACAAGTGAAATATTTAGTCCCACCTGTGGATCTTTCAAAATGTGTAAATGAACACACCTGTGCTCTAGCAAGGAGATAAGGAAAACATGCACTGTTATGGGTCCCTGAGGACGTGACTTGGGAAACTCTGGCCTATACCATATTGTAAGTTAATGTTTCATGACAGTTCCATTATAAGCCAACTAGACTAACCTTGTGTCCATTATCTCAATTTTGTGGTTGTCATAGTTTAGTCCCATAAATGAAATACTCTGTTCTGTACAACGCATAACTGAATTGTGCTCTATTTTTTTATTTATTTTTTTACAAAAGATTAATATTTCCATACACTTTTGTTTTTATTCGTTAACTAAATGTTGACACAAAAATAATGATGTTCTAGTTGTCTAGTTTTTGCCAATTTCTTTATTACATTTTTTGTGAATCAATATTTTATTTAAACAGCATCTCTTATTCTGTATTGAAAAACATGTTGATAATGTATAAAACATGGTTTCGCCAAATTTCGACATCTTCAGTGAATAATTGTCCCTATTTCTGAAAACGGCTTCAGAGTGCAATGTAGTGGGGATAAATAATTAAGTCCGAATGTTGGATAGTCTGTAGACAGTTCCAGGATTGTTCTGTCTGCAAGCGTACGAAAAGACAACAAGACATTAACACTTCCCTTTTTATAGCTTCAAAACACCGTTCAAAGAGCCTGAAGAATCTCAAAGGAACAGTTAATTACAGGACTGAAATAAATGGAGACGTTTTAGCAAAACTGTCCAACTGCCCCTCCCTGCTTCCGTTATCACTTAAAAAAAAGAAAAGAATCGGTGACATATAACAAAATAGACAGCAGATTCTATGCTCATTGTCGGAACTTTGCAATAACACACATTTATACACAATCCAAAAGATTTCTATCTTAATTAAACCATGACTTCATCTCCAAAGAACGTTATACTTCACTGTAAAAGATGTGAGGAAATTGGACAGATACGCAAGAAATAAAACTGTGTCCTGCAATGATCTTCGCGTTTTTTTCTATTTTCTAAAAACGACTTCAACGGGCGGCTTTCAGGAAAAATGATCAGAGATAAGGATCTAATCTAATTGTCTGCATTAAGTCTGCACAGATGGAAGCGTATCCATTTTAATCCTTAAAATATAATATATATTAATAAAACCTAGCCTTCCATTTGGAACATGTGTTAGAACTGTAATGAAATTAAAGCACTCAATATAACTTACTCAGGAAATTAAAATTGACCTGTCAACACAAATTTCAATTTTTGCTCAAAAGTACATACAGTATATCTATTTGAAGCTAGTTCTTTCAGATACTGATTTTAAAGCTCTCTCTGAGATAGATTCAGCAGTAAGTGTGGGACAATCTCTTCCAGCTCTGGTGTAAGGTTCAAATCCTCTTGTATAGGGAGGTTGATGAGGCTCGACAAGGAACAAACCTTAAAATGCACCCTCTCCATGCTTTACCTCTTTACAACAATCTCGCTCTGCAAAATGAAATCTCAGGTGCACTTCTGTGACAACACCTCCACACCACCAACTCCTCACCTCTGCTTGTGAAAACTTCAGCTCATCTGCTCTGCAAATCTGTGTGCTGAGCACAATGCTAGTCAAAAGCTGTACTTGGAATATGGAGTGGTCGATTGGCCTTTCGTAAATTATAGTGTATACATCCTCTGCTTTTTGTACTACAAAATGAGCTCAGTTTTTATAATGATCAAGTGAGATTTTGCCAAATAATTGTCTACTGGTTATATGGGAACTGCAGAGTACGTTTTAAATCACAGAGGTGCTTCACCTGGAGCATTATCTATATACACTCAGTGGCCACTTTATTAGTTATACCTGTACACCTGCTCGTTAATGCATGTAGCACCCTTTTCCCTAGCGTGTGTATGGGAAGCAGGGTGTGTACTTTACTTTTACTGAATATAAATCTCCACCTTAATATCTTCTGTTCAGTGCCTCCACCTTAGTCAGGATTCAGTAGTATCTTCACACAAATAAAACCTCAATATTCCAAACTGGTCTTTCAAAGACACACCGGCACGTTTATTTACAGAGGCGTGGGCCACTAACGTTTTTTTCTTTTGTTATCAAAATATACTTCACTGTAGAAGATTTAGAGGTAGATATATAACAACGAAAGCAATTTAAACTTCAGACAAGGATTTACAGAGCAATAGTCTAAGATATCAACAAAATGTATATGAATACTTAAACACAATTTATAAGTATAACAAAAATAGTACATACACTTGTGCTCCCGTTTATGCCTTTGGGGAAATCATATAAATGATCCCGTATTCATGGAGGGATTATATTCTCTGTATATCTCTTACAAGTGTAATAAACACAGACTGTTCCTACCTTACTACTGTGATGCTGTTACTCACTGTCTCCTCCAATTTAAGTTGTGTCACAATTCACACATAAGGTTTTCAATAGAATGAATTTGCTTTTACTAATTTCATCACTCTTTCTTTTTAGTGTCTCAGTCCCAAAGTTCCTATCTATCTTTCCATGCACTACACCCTTGATACTAAAGCATAGTCCTGCAAAATGGTTTTTACACATAAATCTTCAGGTTCTCCCACCAGCTCCTTGTCTAGCAACAACAAAAGACTCAGTCCTTTCAGTTATATAACATAGAAATTGGCTGCTACTTATCTCACAGCATCCACAGGCAGCATGGCCCCTCTCAGGTATGGAGTCTGGCAGCTGCACCCACTCCTCTCTAAATGGTCTCTTTGTCAGTCTCTTCACCTCTTCTTCCACTCTCCTGCTTTCTCTCCCTCTTGCTTCAGTCACCAGTTCTGTTTCTCTGCTCTGGCAGACTTTTTCTCCTCTTCTTTCTGGCTCCTGTCTCTCTGCCCGGCTCACAATTTTGCAATTCCCTGGTTGCAAGCTTTCTTCTTCCCAGCATCCCTTGCTCGCTCACTATCCCACTTTGCACCAACTCTGCATAACTCTGAATGTCAGATCTCATCCCTAGGCATCCTAGGAGATGTAGTTCTGTGACAGCTGTATCCCAGTTAGTTGCGCATGTGTGGCCCATCTCGGACGCCATCACTACATGAAAATATCTAATCAGCCAATCATGTGACATCAACTCATAAGAGCATGTAGACATGTTCAAGAGGTTCAGTTGTTCAGACCAAAGACCAGAATGGGGAAGAATTGTGATCTAAGGGACGTTGACCGTGGAATTATGGTTGGCGACAGACTGGGAGGTTTGAGTATCTCAGAAACTGCTGATCTCCTGTAAAGAGTTTACAGAGAGTTGTGCGCAAAACAAAAAACATCCCGTGAGCAGCAGTTCTGTGGGTAAAAATGTCTTGTTAATAAGAGAGGTGCAAGGAGAATGGCCAGGCTGATTCAAGCTGACAGGAAGGCGACAGTAACTCAAATAACTATACATTGAAACAGTGGTATGCAGAAGAGCACTTTTGAACACACAATGCGTCGAACCTTGAAGTAAATGGGATACAACAGAAGACCACAACGGGTTCCACTACTGTCAGCTAAGAACAGTAAACTGAGGCTCCAGTGGGCACAGGCCACCAAACCTGTATGGTTGAAGATAAGAAAAACATTGCCTGGTCTGATGAATCTTGATTTCGGCAGATGGTAGGACCAGAATTTAGTGTATTTATAGTATGAATTCATGGATCCATCCTGCCTTGTGTCAATGGTGTAGAGTGGCGGTGGAATGGTATATTTGCTTAGCATACATTAGGCCCCTTAATACCAACTGCACATTGTTTAAAAGGCACAGCCTATCTGACTAGAGGTGCTCTGTGACTAGGGGCGGGCTGGGCTGGGGAGCAGGGGAGCATCTGTCCCGGAGATGGTCCCATAGTGGCCTGCCCTGTGCTGAGTCACAAGGGACCACCTGCATTTTTTTCCCTTTAAAATGTTCCTAATAGGCTACTAAGCAGTATCTCGCCCTCTCGGGCTAAAAAATGCAAACCCTTGTAAGTGACCATATAAAAGCATGAGACCACGTGTATTTATACATGGCACAGAAATCAGATGACTTGAACGACTTCTAATATTCATAATAATTTACAGTAGGGGCTGCATTATACATTATAAAACACAACAAATAATACACAACAAAATCAAACACTGAAGTAATAACATTAGAAATCACTGTTTATATATATATTAACATCACTTTAAAGGTGGTAAGAGGCACAGGGAGGAGAGTGTCTGGTGAAGAGGTACAGAGAGGGATGTGTGGTGTGGTTATATACTGTGTGTTCTGTGTAGAGATGCTCACTGACCCCCGTGTTTTGGTTTTGGATCTGGATTACCATCGTACCGTTGGTTTTGGTTTTGCCAAACCGCCCTTGCGTGTTTTGGTTTTGTTCGGTTTTGTTTTGCTATTTTTGAAAAAAATACCATTTTTTTGGTCTAAAATAACCTAATTTAGTGCTCCACCAGTTTCTTGGATAAGTGAGGTAATTCTAAAGTTAATAAATTATGAAAAAAACAGTTTAATCCCTGGTAGGCCGCCCTTAATTCTAAGACTTGCCTGCAAATTATACAGACAAACCTGGTTCTCTTCCTCCTCCATCTTTGACTATTGGCAATATAGCGATCGTCTTTGGGTGTATATTACACCCTCCACTTGTAGTTAAATAGGAAAAAATCAGCCTGCATTGACTGCACGTTAAATAGAATCAGCCAAAGGCAGTTTGGTGTCAGTCTCTATAGCCCCCCCCCCCCTCCACTTGTAGTTAAATAGACAAAAAGCAGCCTGCATAGACTGAACAATATAAAAAATAAATGGACCAAGGTAGTTTGGTGGCTGTCTATGACCCCCCCCCCTCCCATCCACTTGTAGTTAAATAGAAAAAAAAGCAGCCTGCATAGACTGAACAATATAAAAAATAAATGGACCAAGGTAGTTGGGTGTCTGTCTATGACCCCCCCCCCTCCATGTGTAGAAAAAAAGCAGCCTGCATAGACTGTAGAATTAGAATATTGAAAGAAATGGACATAGGCAGTTTGGTATCTGTCTGCATCAGGCCCCCTCTCCACTAGGAGTAAAATAGAAAACTATTCAGCCGTTATAGACTGTAGAATATAAATAGCAATTGAGAAAGGCAATTTGGTATCTGTCTGCATCATCCTCATCAACATCCTCATTAGCGCCCTCGTCGCCTACACAAATCTCCCCTTCATCCTCTTCTAATTCCAAAGTGGCATCCTCAATTGGTGTATCACCGGCTACACCCGGCCTGTTAAGGCACACATCAGCAGAACTGCTGAAAGGGCCCTTCTTTATGGGTACACTAACGAAATGCTCACGATTACACATACCACTGGTGGATGGACTCTCCACAGGGATTGGTGTCATTTCTGATTCTGAGCATACATTATCCTCTAAAGCCTTACTGTTTTCTTGCACCTCGCCTTTCACGCGTAACAGTAGTTGTGCACCACTTTTAGACTCCAAATTACTTGGTCTTGCTTGGTCATGAGTGACCGTACAAGAAGAAGGCTCAGTAACATTTTTTGATCTGCCACTAATAGAGAAAGACGAAGGCCTCATTCTTTCTTTGCCACTGCGTGTGTAGAATGGCATGTTGGCAATTTTTTTTTTTATCGGCACTTAACTTTTCCTCAGTTACACTTCTTTTTCGCTTCAACAAGGTAAAAAATTTTTGGGTGTGTGTTTTTTTCCCTGATTTAAAAAGACTATGTACTTTTACATAGGCTTTACCAGATGACGTACTGGGACTGGTGCCAGCACCTGCTTGCTGATTCTGCTCATATGTGAACTGCTTTGAATCCATTTTAATGAGCCCAAAGCACTTGTAGTGCAATTTTTTTTATAGATACTGCTGATAAATATGACTTTTGGCAGCCAGAAAAATTAGTGTTTCACACTGGGGAATATGGGACACCCCAAAGCACTTGTAGTGCAAAATATTGTAGAAATACTGCTGCTAAATATGACTTTTGACAACCAGAAAAATTAGTGTTTCACACTGGGGAATATGGGACACCCCAAAGCACTTGTAGTGCAAAATATTGTAGAAATACTGCTGCTAAATATGACTTTTGTCAGCCAGAAAATCTAATGTTTCACACTGGGGAATATGGGACACCCCAAATAACTTGTAGTGCAAAATACTGTAGAAATACTGCTGCTAAATATGACTTTTGACAGCCAGAAAAATTAGTGTTTCACACTGGGAAATATGGGACACCCCAAAGCACTTGTAGTGCAAAATATTGAAAAAAATGCCTCTTTTATCCTCCTCTCTTCCTGCTCTAACAATTGCTAATAGAATTGGTAATAATAATAGAATTTAATAGAATAGAATTGAAATAATAATAGAAAGAATAAGGTGTACAATTATTGCTCTGTTCCTGCTCTGAGATCCGATGATGACGTTTTGCCTTGATTTAGATTCCGAACGGGCGGGAGAGTACCGAGCCTGCTCGGCTCGGTACTCGGATAGGCAAAGTTCGGGTGGGTTCGGATCTCAGGGAACCGAGCGCGCCCATCTCTAGTTCTGTGTTATGTAAAATTACTCTTCAGTTTTCCAGGCCATGGGACATGTCTAGACGCCCTTCAGTACTGGGGAGGGGGGCACCATTGGGCTCCACACTACACTTCTGCATCCAGCAAGCCTGGGGAGATGAAGTTCGAGGAAGGGGTTAGTTGGGACCTGTGTACTGATGGCAAACCTGTTCATAATGGTTTGGGATTTCTCGACAAGAGCTTCTTATCCATACCTACATTTTACTAAAGCACATTTAGTAGTCTCGTCCTCTTTACGTGATCACTGAACAGTAGATTTTCTTTTTCTTTCTGGTCTTTTCTGAATGTTTTGTATATTGTGACTCCATGTGACAGATTTTAATATTATATAAGAAAAAAATCTGTTCCTTTATATACTAACACCACAAAGACCCAGGTGCCCTGTCCTCACTGCCATGATGCTGGACAAAGATGACATGGAGATAGAGGTCAGACGCTACATGCCAATACTCTCTGGAACCGTCTGAATAAGAAGAATAAGTACGAGCATGGGGTAAGGAAAAGAGGATGTCACAGGGTTGGGGTAAGGAAGCAAAAATTAAAAAAAAAATTATTCACTTATTTGTTTTAATTTGCTTTTAGTTCCCCATTTAAGCAGAGTTTTATGCAAAGTGCAGTCTCTATGAAGCTCTTGGATGTAGAAACATAGTGACTTATGAATCAAATAGTGATAAACCAGTTGCTGGCGACAAATAGGTTTTATATCAGCTGTGGGGCTCATTTTCGCTACTCCATATATACTAATGGGGTCACACTGCTTTCGCCAGTGACAACCCTAGTTTCACTGACTATAAGGAGCCAATTCAATTAAGCCTGCGCACTATGAATGTTACTACAATAATAGTGCAGAGTAATACCGTTAGTACTGTAATTTTAACGCTAACTGTTGCCCGCACCCCTCAGGGCCGTGAGCAAAAATACAGGTTAAACTTACAGCATTAAAGGTAATACTATTAATGCCGCGTTATTCCTAGAATAACGTGGCGGAATTGAATGGGCCCCTGAGTGTCAGTGTCCCCACACTGCTATATGGGGGTGGCGGAAATATACTTATCAAGTGTTTTCTTGTTGTGGAGACAATATTTCGGCAAAAGTTGATGCCATCTCGGGATGGCATTAAAGTAAGGAAAGAAGAAATTATAATTTATTAATTGAGTAAATAGTTTTTTTCGGCGCGGGTCAGTTTCAAAGGAATAAGACTGTTCCCCTGTACCCCCCACCCCCACTGAAAATAAATATTGATAGATATAATAGATAGCTATATCTATATGTAATATATTATATAGATAACATAACTCAACATAATGACAATAACTGTTTGTTGAATTGTAATCCAATTATTGGGGCATATTCAATTGTTGGCGTTACAGCCAAAATTAACGGGCCCCGCACACTATTACCGTTATTACGATAATAGTGCGCATAAATACCGGTATTACGGTACTTTTCTCGCTGGATTTCAGCTTGCGGCTCAGGGCATATTCAACAATTGAAATATAACTAAATTAATTAAGGATTCTCTTTTCCATTTGCTGCTCCAGAACATATTTAAACAGCAGTAAAACTGAACAGCTTTAGATGTACAAGTAAGCTTGTTGCAATGCCTTTTTCCCGCAGTTAAGTCCACATCAGCACGCTCTCTAGACATCCACCAGAATTTACACGTCTACTCAGTATTAGAGAGCAAGCTGACTATAAATTGCCACCAGAGTTGTCTTCTCAAGATTTATTGCCTGAATAAGTCTCTCAATTTTATGATTCCTGGATACGTATAGATTTAAAGGCTTCTTTTACAGAAAAAGGGATGTTCAGGTCTATAAATGGAGAGATGTATTTACCTTGTGGTGTCTCTTCCCGGAAGAAATTCTTTCATGTTAGTGTACAGCATTAACGAAATCTGAAAATACCTCAAACAGCGTTTGATCATCTATATTGACGACTCAAACTCAGGTTCTAGAGTTTACACAACAAGTTTATGAAGAATTAATGATGGAGGCACAAAATACAAACATCAAGCAGTTCAAATTGCCTATCTGTGTGCCCCAGTTGATATTCATTATACTTGATGTTAGTTCATCTATTAGTAGGGTCAAGAACACAACATTTCCTGCGGCACACTGTAGTAAGATATCACGTGGCTTCTCATAAATCCCACTAGTAAAATACAAACCGTATAACAAGTTGGATGACTGAACTTTGTTTTATATACAGTAAAAGTGTGTTAGGCCACAATATTTCCACACCGGTCTTCTAGGAGTCTCACGGCCACCAGTCTGGGATCTTGCAGGATTCTGCTCTTTTCACTGTACATCTGTCACAAGTCTCTACTTACATTGTAAGATCAGATCAGCTCTCCTGAAATACTCAGTGCTGATGTGAACAGTGTGATAGCTTGGTTGTTGCGTTCCTGACTACTTCCAAATTGGGTACGAATAAACATGCAGGAGAGGAAAAATGTTGACTAAGGGGTCCTCTGATCCAAACACACATTAAAAATGAGAGAAGAGTTAAGTTTGCGCTCGGTTAATCCCATATTTTATATGGTACCAGCTGGCCCTATATCTATATATAACAAAATGACAGTTGTTGTCAGTGTTTGTCCTTAATACTGCATATTTGGGTGTATCTACCAAAATTAAAAAATTACATATTGGTTCATATTTTTATCATTACTTTTAAGCCTGCTTCTTAGCATCATTGCATGCAGGTCCTACACTGACCTATATGCTTCAAACACCATTTAAATGCAGTTAAAATCAGATACATTCACCTTCCAGGTACAGGGCAAGTGCCAATACAACACAAGACAATATTTTGAAACAAATCAGAAAAGGAATAAGCCTGTGATTGGCTAATTCCATATTTTACATGGTACCAGTGTCATGGCAATATAATAATAATAATAATTTTATTTATATAGCGCTTTTCTCACAATAGGACTCAAAGTGCTTTACAGTTGCGGATTAAAAAACATCATACAAAATAAACATATAAAGGATTAAAAGAATATAGAGGAAATGGCTAAGCAGCTTTTTAGAAAATAAAGGGGCATAAATGCTTCAGTAAACAGTTGACTCCGGACATGATCAGAGTTAGCAACTCCGAACCCCCAGGCTTAATCATAGTTAGTTCCTACAACTGCAGTCCTGCTGTCACAAACACACTACCGGCGCGGTAGTGTGTTTTTTATTTCAGCAAGGGAAGAGGAGTGAGCTGTCTTCCTGGTGTCACGGCCGCCCAGAGGAGCAGGATGCCGGAGCTTTCAGGTAAGTGAGTGCCCTCCAGCCAGCCAGCCTGTCATTTTTTTTTTTTACCGGACATGTGTATGTACTCATACATTGTGCAATATATCTCTGTTCTTGGCCCACTAATGTACTAAAGGAGCATTGGGTGTCAGAGGCAGTGTGGCATCACACCTGCAGAGAAGTAGTGCAATTGTACAATATGGTTTTATGTTTCACTCTCTCTCCGCTATTTCCTGGATACTTGCAAATTCTGGATGTGATTTACTTTTTGACGGTGGTTATTTTCTTCCTGCTGCAGACCACAAATATATGTATGTCATCTCTATGGTTTTATAGCATTACATTTTGTCTATTTATTATATTTTAATGGGACATTATACAGAATAATTCTTACTCTAAATCAATGTGTTTTGTAGAGCTTTGTTAAAATGTTTATGCATAAAGTAGACCTGGCACCTAAACACAGTGGAAGCATCCATTTTATGGGCTGAACCATTTTGCAGCCAATATATTAGGAGGCACTGCCTAACTAATGTATTCATGAGGTTGGACTTCTATCCATGGCTTTTCTGGCTTCTTTAAAGGGCACATAAAAGACTATTATTATTAGCAAGCACAAGGAACATTACACAAAAGGGGGGAGGGTGGCAGGTGCATTCTGCTATGAAATGTGATGAGGTTTTGGTCAGTTACATCTCTAGTCCAACAAGCCACAGCTAACCAATGTCACATTCCATGGTGTGGAATCTGCATCACACACACATACAATATTCTTCTGTGACTGATTGGTCAAACTGTAGCAATAAATCTAATTTCCGTGTTGGTGGATAGACACTGTACATTTGATTCCGTACATGACATTTTCTTTGACTTGGCTGTACTGTAGACCACACCCCCTTGACTGGCCACACCCACTCTTACAGTTGGCCACACTCCAATGTAGTGGGCCCCTATCACTGAATTTCCCCGGTGAGCCCTTCATGCCCCAGTCCGACACTGATCATACTAGCAACCATCACTCAGTTAAACAGCTATTTAGGATTGGTACTGGGTTCACAGTACCTAAAGCAAAGGACAGGTACAGTTGAGTGTCGTTTGCATAGCAGTGGTAGTCCAGGCCATGACGTCTGATTATTTCATCCAGTGGTAGCATGTGTACTGCAAATAGCGTGGGAGATAAGATAGAGCCCTGTGAAATGTCCTATGACAGCACTGGTGCAGATGAACACACTCCTGAAGACACTCTCTGTGACATGCCAGTGAGAAAAGATTTTAAACCGCTAAGGACTGTGCTATCCAGTCCACAGAAATTCCTCAGGCACTCTATTAGAATACCATGGTTAACTGCATAAAATGCTACAGAGAGGTCCAAGAGGATTAAGATTGAACAATCTCTGTCTCTTGCCATCAGAAGATCATTAACCGCACATTCTAGAGCTGTTTCAGTAGTATGTATTCTCCTGAATCCTGACTGGAATGGATCATATATATAATGGGGCTAGGAGACAGGATTCCAGGGTTGTAAACACTTTCTCAATAACGTTGCCTAGAAATGGAAGGTGTGATACCAGTCATACAGTCTGGGTCTAGTGAAGGCTTAGGTAAGTAAAGAGCTACAGGAGAGAGGGGAGGGAAGGCAATGTATAAAAACCGCAGTTTGGTGTTGAAACCCTGATGCTATCTTCACATGCAAAATTAGATGCAATGACTTAAGAAATGTACAGAAATGTATTGTACTGCACTATACTCTTTATAAATGACCCATATGTAGATATAGTTAAAAAAACAAAAAAAAACACTATT
This sequence comes from Mixophyes fleayi, assembly GCF_038048845.1. NCBI lineage: Eukaryota > Metazoa > Chordata > Amphibia > Anura > Limnodynastidae > Mixophyes > Mixophyes fleayi. The sequence continues at coordinate 115,565,441 of NC_134409.1, forward strand.
ATTAATTAATATTATCAAAGGGCACTATTATTAATATCAAAGGGGCACTATTATTAACTAGCTTAATCAAAGGGGAACTATTATTAATTTAGAGCATCATGAGGACACTTTTGCTAATTGTTATCATCAAGGGGCCCTATTATTAATTACAGCTATCAACGAGACACTATTTTTAATTGTGATTATCAACAGGGCACTATTATTAAGATCTTTAAAGGGGCACTATTTTTAATTTAAATAATCGGTTGGGAACCATTATTCATTTAGATCAGCAAGAGTCCAAATAGTGTATATTCAGAACCATGTGATTCAAATTTGGATTAGTAACTCTATTAGTTTTAGAACAGAGGAGCGTCCCTCTCTTAGGAGTCCCGGGCCCTATAAAGCCTTAATCCAGCTCTGTTCACAAGCAACGATTTCCCCAGAAAGCTCCAGGTTTGTTGTAGGAGCCTGGGGAGTAACACCCTTCATTGGATGATACCTGGTCATCTCCATGGGTGAAGTTCTATTTTGAGGATTTACTACTGAGAACCAAATGGGATGATGCTCTGACCAAATAACTGGGTTTATCTCTACGTCCCTATATGTATATGTCAGGATGAGAGCATAAATCTGATATGATGAAATAGAATATTAAATGTCAGGGCCCAAATAAAATATTGCATTAATACATAAAAGTGAACCTGATTTTCAACTCACATAAATGTTTGACCAAATGTTTTAAAACATTTGCTCAATTAGCCCAGTAGGAGGTAATTAGGTTGAGCAAACCTTTTTGTGAGGAGACCTACTTAAGATATGCAGATCACAAACATCCATTGTTTTTGATCATGTATTCCACTTCCTAATTGACTTCCTTTCAATAGGTAGTAGAAACATAAAGAACCACTCGATGTGAATGAGAGAGCCATATGCCTAGGTGGGAATCTTGGAGACAAAGGCCACATTTGAATACCTATACAGGTATATAGAAATATGGGCTTCAAAGCAAAACGTCTTCATAGTTCATATTTTGGGAAATCTGGGTGCCACTCCATACTGAGAAGCAGAATCACACAAGGATTGTGAATGACAGGTACTGGCAGTAAATCACATATCTTTGGAAAAGGTATGTCACATAGTCATAACTCCATCATGTTTGGTATTTAAATGTGCGGGAGATTATGACCTGTTTATTGAAGGGGGAGTTATGTCTCTGGGATATATCTGTGAAGAATTACCCAAAGGTCAAAATTTTGGGAATATTTGTGAGAAAACTATAGTGACACCCAGGGGATATCCCTGCACCCCTATTAACACGCCCCTGTGAAGAACGTCCCATTTAATTTTGCTTAAAAAACCTGCATTGGGAAGGGGCAAGTTGTCAGTTTCTTGGGGATTAATCTAATTGAAGGACTGTCCATCTTTTCTGCCTGCCCCAGGCATACAGATTATTATATGTAAATTATGCTCTGCACTTTCATCCCATTTGTTTTTTATAACTGTTTGCAATTTTTTACTTGTATGTCAAACCTAAATCTAACTGTTTTTTTTATTCTCTGTAAGTATTGTACTTTTGGCATATTAAATCTAACAATTTAATAGCTCTGTCCTTATTGCTCTAAAACGAATTCATTGCCTGTTTAGAAGAGACAGATTGCTTGGCTGGATTAACTCTTTAGAAACCAGTGTGTGAAGGGTTAACTGTTTAGCTACCAGAGCACTGAGTGTGCGCAATTGGGTAATTAAGTCATAGGCTTGCTACAGGCTTTATTTGTAGCTGGTGGCAGTTGCTGAGAGGTGTGAAGCGTGCGTCAGTGTTGGGAAGGGACCAGCGAAATCAGTAGCCTTAGAGGAAGAGGTGAGTGTGAGATTTGGGCTGGAATTCTGTGTGTTCCCTGTCGAAGTCGTATAATTGGATGAACGAAAGTATATTGGTTAATACTGTTTTGCCGTGCGATTGCGATGCATACGCCACGTAACACAGATCCGTACGCCACCTAACACAGCGCGTGGTGCGATCGCACTGTAAAATACGCATGCACACACTCGCATTACAACATTTAGTTATCTATATAATTCATATTCATATTGGTTCCGTTACACTGTAATTTATGAGCAGATAGTATTTGGTTTATTATTAGTTTATATAATATGATTATATGTACATTTTAGTGTTATTAAATGTTTAGGTTATAGGAAAGGTGTCATGTCTGATATCATATTGATCCCCTATTCATCAGCAGCTGTCCGGTGCAGTCGGCGAAGAGATCGCACATTGCATACTTTAGTTATTGATATTAGGGAATAAACCTTTCTATGATGCTGGCTATGAAAGGAGCAGACCCCCTGGAGAGACGACCCCTACCTTTGGATTCCTTAGATTGAATCAGCCTATGACCTGTTTACCCTGGAGCCACCCTTTGTCTGGACCTATAGAAGCAAGCTACGTCATCTCTATTGTTCACTGTGTAACACTGTACTGTATATAATCATAGCTGCACCCCCACGGCCCTCAGTCAACTCTGACACAGTATTCTAAACAGATATACTGTCCATTGGGTCCCGTGGATGCGCAGCGAATGCATGCAATAAGAGCGCGGTATGTATGTAACTTTTGGTATTGGCTGTGCTGTACTGTACTGTATCATAATATAATAATGTATTGAATTGTTGACTATTTACATCTGATAAAATAAATCACTTTGTGCGTTAGAAACACAATACAATCGCCTATGCAATGCTTATTTGAAAACGATAAAATGACAGCTAACATCCCTTACAGTAAGCTTCCAAGTCACAAGTGCGCAGAGGGCGGTTTGTGACCGATAAAGGGGTCCAGGAGCGGTTTCCTGACAAAATAGAGGTGATATATTGTATGACTTTTGCAATATATGATAAGATATCTAATCAGGAAGTAGCTATACTTGACAGTATACAAAAACAAAAATACAGTTGTTGGTCCTTGTCCTTAATACTGCATATCTGGATGTATCTAGCAAAATGAAAACATGAGGCATTGGTTCATATTTTGATCAAAATATTTAAGCTTGCATCCCAGCAAGGGCTGGCTTGTAAGCCACTCCTAAAAAGGCCTTAAATAGTGTAATAGTGTAACAATGTATGGGTTAAATTTTCAAAGGGATTTTCCCTTTTTTTTATTATTCAACTCGCTTAGTAACTACTATGAGTCCGATCCTATATTCTGAAATCACCAACTTATTTAACAACACTGTACAATAACACAAACAACATAATGCCTGGCAGTAAACGCCAATCTCTTTACTACTTTATGGAAGTCGGGATACTGAGGACGCTTATTAACTGTATCATTTATGTGTTGCATATTTTCTTTATTTGTGCACTTGTGCATTTTTTTCTGGGTTTACACAGATATAGGTGCATTCTCCAATACCATACACTGCCCATTATATGCAGACAAACAAAGCAAATAAGTGCTGCCATCTGATGGTTAAAAATGCAAATGCACAAAGCACCCATGTGACATTAGCCTTTAACATATCTTCCACAATGACAAATTTCACCCGGTGGCACAGCACTTAGTGTGGCAATAGTTGCAACCACATAATGGACTCAAGGGCATAGGTGACTCAGTTGTGACCCCTATAGGCTACTTGGACCAAGGGCTGTTTTATTTTGCTGCTTTTCCTCCTTGTGGCAGCTGGATAATATAAATATACAGCAGTCACTGTACATTTATACAGGTTCAACCTAGCAGCAGCGGTAATTCCATGGTCACAAGAGATGAAATTGGAGATACTGGAATGTGACATGGAAGACTTATATGGAAGATGAGGGTCATACAAAAGGATGGGGTTCACAAAAGACGCAGAGGGGGCAAGCAAAAACGACAAGTGTCAGGGTGAACAGTCATGAGGGGTTATCCAGAAGTCGACACAGACAGAAGGGGGAAAGCAGGAGAAAAGAATAGAGGGGGCTGCTGTTTGGAGACATGGAGGACACACAGAAGAGGGCAAAGACAAGAAATAATGGTGAACAGACAAGAGGCAATAGAGTTCAGAGAGCTGCCAGGAAGGCGGCTGGTGTGGGTGGTCCAGGTTAGTGTATAGCGGATCATGGTTTTATGTATGATAGTTGGTGTCAGTGGTGGGTCAGAGGGGCTTTGACTCAATATTGACACAGTGACCCAGAGCCCATCAACTATATCACTGTTTTGCTCCTAAACAATCTTGGACTGTATTAGATATTTTACATTAAAGTACACCCATTAGCTAGACTCAGTGGAGGCAAACATTTTGTGGGCCAATCAAATATTTATGTAACTGCAGTCTATCAATTCACAAGGACCAGTGACTTCACTGGGGCACTTTGTATACACAAATAATGGAAAGGATAACTTTTAAACACAATATATATTTTATTTTAGATTCCTATGTGTTCTGTCTCCCATTAGCCTTGGTACTGTTATAAACATCATCCCTGATTCATTAACTAGGAACGCAATTACATATTGTAATGTAAAGGATGTGGCTAGAGTTTATTAAACTCACTCAGGGCACTTGTTTCAATAAAACTAGGGGAAGACAATGGTTGTCCAAAACTCCATGGGGAGCATCACCAGTGAGCACACAAAATATATAACAGATTGCAAGGAACGAGATCCTGTTTTATTCACTATAAAACATCTTAATTGGCCTCTAGACATAAAATTCCAGTGTAATATTCCTTGCTACATTGAGTACATACTTGTACATTAACACATATTTCTTCTCTCTTGTGGTATTGGAAAAGGGACTGACAAGGAAGACACACACGTCGCTAAACAATATAAAAACATGTTTCTCCTCTACTTCATGTGTGGGAAACTCAGCGTTTAGCAGAAAATCCTTTGCTCCTGCAGTGAAAATGTCCTCTTGTAACATTTATGACATTAATCACTTCAAAAGGAAAACAAACCAGGTCCGTCTTGTTCTATGGGTTCAACGCTCTTCCCATTCTTAGTCTTAAATGTGCTCTCCCCATGGAAACATCATTACACTGGTGCTGACAGCTCATCTTGCTATCATAATTTATTGATGAACTGAATAAAATCTGTTACAAATATATGGGCCTTTAACTTTTATGGTAATTTTGCATTGCATTAATTTTAGTGGCAACCTCAGAGTTGTAGGAATACTACGGCACAGCTCATTCTACGCCTCTTGTGGGTGAAAGCGGAACTACGGTTTTGAAAATCATTTGTGATTTGCCTTAAAGGGGTTTCTCCCCTTCCCGGCAGCTTGAATTTGTGGGCTTGTATACACATGCCTGCAACTTTAACTAAGTACTATGCTTTTTCGTTCTAGCTTCCATCTGTTCTATTGACCAAGTATATCATAAGGCAGAATTTGTATTGCAATGGCCCTGGGAGTTGTGTGCACTGCATAAAATGCTCAGTGTTAATACCTTTTATCATTGCACCTATACCTTAATGATTGAACACTTAATACCTTCTTATCTAAAATAACAACAAGGACACCAGATATGAGTTTGGCAAAAAAGGGGCCTATTTATTTAGTGGAAGAATTTTATTTTAAAACTCTGAATGGCGACGAGAGCGAAGCAGTCAGCTAACGACTAAACTTTAAACCAATACAGTGTAAGGTGAAACTCAATACCGCTGTCCCAAGACTTTACGGATCCCAAGTCTTTACGATTGGTCGGTACTAAACTTGGCGTCATCGTGACTGCCCCCTTCTGGACTCATATTGTCGCATACGACCGGATATCCTCCGCCCCAGAGGCCAAGAGTCAGGTTACTGCAAAAGTGGCAGTGACGAGCGGCCAATTAAACGGTAGTACCTTCGATTAGTCGCTGACTGCATTGCTCTCCTACCCACTGCGCCTTGTCATAAGACAAGGACTTAAATTTTAGTATAACCAGCTTATGCCGGGCGGGAGGGAGGTATCTGATATCCAGGACTAAGAGAGAGCCAGCCCACAGCTCCAAGCTAATTTATGCCCTCTTGGAAAACCACTCCCTCAGGAGTAATAGGCTGGCTGACACCAATTGTTTAACCCCTAATGTCAGTGCTGATGAAGTATAACACAAAATTTTAATTGCCCTCAGCTTAGGGCTTCACTTAAACAAGGATTGGATCTAGAGAGCAGCTTTGTGTCGTGTTGCAGAGCAAAAGCAAGCGTTGTGTTAGGGGCAAATCCAACCTGATTCCAGCATTACACAAAATAACGTGTAAAAGTGACATGTCCTGCAGCAGAAAGGATAGAGATAGTGTGTACTGCAGTATGCCAAAAATACTGTTATACTGATGATATCAGTATAATGCAGTGACTATTCTGGTTACCCTTGTACAATCCAGGCAAATGATGACCATGGTCACCACCACTAGCTACTGGAAGCACTAGATGCTGATCGCCAATTCACCTCTGAAGCTGATAAGTGCTTTCTGCATTGATGTTGCATATACGAGGTATGTCTATTAAATAATGAGACTGTGATTCCATCTAGTAAACAAAGCAGTCATAACCGGTTATAACTGCATACGTAGTAAGCTTAAACCGGTCTGAACCTGCATGACAAGCTGCAACACTCTATGACGTTCAGTTGATTGTGAGTCGCCAATTCGTTTGGTTGTGTTTTTTTGTAGAGTGCTGAAAAATGCTAAGTTTAAAAGTTGAACAACGTGTCAATTTGAAATTTTTAGTAAAATTGCACAGCAGAATTTTTTAAAAAGATTACTACGGCCTATGGGAATGACTTCCTGTCTCGTGCGCGTGTGTTTGAGTGGCACAAAAGATTGAGCCAGGGACGTGAGAATGTCGAAGATGATGAACGCCCTGGACGAACTTGCACTTCAAGAACTGAAGAAAATGTAGAAAAAATCAGTCAGATTGTTCGAAAAAAACGTTGACTCAGTGTTCGAATGATAGCTGAATCCGTGAACATTGACAACAACACCGTATGGAAACTTTTGCATGAGGATCTTAACATGACGAAAGTTTGTGCAAAGATGGGGCCAAGGGTTCTCACACCAGAGCAAAAAGAACGTCGCAAGGAGTGTTGTTTTGACATTCTGCAGCAACTTGACACAGATCCAAACCTGTTTCATAAAGTAATCACTTGTGATGAGACCTGGATCTTCCAGTACGATCCTGAAACCAAAAGATAGTCAATGCACTGAAAAACACCGCCATCACCAATAATGAAAAAAGCTTGTCAAAGCAAGTCAAAATTCAAATCAATGCTCATTGTTTTTTTCGATATGAAGGGTGTAATTTTGGAAGAATGGGTTCCAGAAGGCACAACAGTTAATCAGCATTATTATAAGGAAGTTTTGAAAAAGCTGACAGAAATAGTCAGAAAGAAACGGTCGCAACTGTGGAAAAATGGTTTCTTTCTTCACCAGGACAATGCGCCTGCTCACACAGCACTTTCTGTGAAGCAGTTTTTGACCGACAAACACATTACTACACTTGAACATCCTCCATATTCGCCTGATTTAGCACCTTGCGATTTTTAACTTTTGCCAAAAGTTAAATCAGTGCTTAAAGGGGCACATTTTGAGTCAGTTGATGCTGTAAAGAAGAAAACAGCAGATATGTTGAAACAAGTGACAGAAATTGATTTGCTCCATGCCTTCCACCAGTGGAAAACAAGACAACAGCGATGTATTAGTGCAAATGGGGAGTGTATTGAAGGGGACAAACATTAAATTTGTAAATACCAATAAATAAAGGTGAGTTATTTAATCAGTCTTGTTATTTAATAGGCGTACCTCGTATTATAGGATGTACTGAACATATTTTTAATTTATTTTTTTATTTTTTTTGTTACCGTCTTTCGTATGTGAGAGGGAATATTGAATCTGTAGTATTGTAAGTATGTGCATATGAGAGTATGTATGCCTGGCGTAAGCCTGACCTAAGCCTGGTGTACATGCTGCAGGTGCAGAGCTGGATGCATTTTTAGATGCCTACCACTCAACATATGGGCGTATTTACCCTATTTTCATAGGTGCTATTTTAAATCTAAATTACACCCGAGTGCAACACTGCCTCTAGTGGCCAGTTTTATCCAAAATATATGGTAGATCACTCATTCAGTTTATCCAATCAATAACAAATGAATAATGCATTTCTCAGAAACGGGAGTACCCATGTTTTAATCGGCAAGAAGTATTTAAAAATATATTGTCTTATAATAATCTATCAGAATAGGCACTGTTATTAGAATAAGTATTGTGCGAGTTTAATGTTGCTTTCATGGTTATTGGCAGGTACATTATAAAACCGCCAATATGAAAGCGAAATGTGTCAAAGATTTCAGACAAGCAATACGTGAAATAATAATATTAACAAGTCCCTGTGCTACGATACTATTTTTATTCCTAGCTCAGATGAATGATTAGGCCATGCTAGTAAAGCTTTACGCATGAAGGAATGCAGAAACATTCTTGCCCCAAATCCCTTTCTTTAGCACAATTTCAGCACTCGAGTATTCAGTTTAGTTTTATGAATTTGAATTAGGAGAAATGGATAACCCTACAGGACTTTCTGCAATCAATATCCATTTGTGTCCATCCATCTGGTTTATCAAAACACAGAGACGAGCCAAAGAAAGTACTGTGGATTGTGTCGTACGGAACTGATGTTACAGGCAATACCTGCGAGAGAACCTAGGAACGGGTAAAATAACATTTTATGAAATAGGATCTGGTTGTAGCGTTTAATTACTCTACCAAACCACTTTTCATTAACATAAAATGTGGTTTTCAGATATTTGAATTAGCTACAAAACTCTTACCGCTTACGTTAACAAATTATTTTTTAATTTAGTCAATGACGGTCACAAAGCAGATTTTAATTGATATATAAATCTGATGAACCTGTGAGATGAGCTAACCGGTCAGGTACAATGAAGGTTCTTTAGTTCATGTTGTCATATCGCCTACTGGTGTTGGCCCATTTAGCTGGCAAATCATTAATGATTTTAGAACAAATTGGTTACATTTGTGATAGCTTTACCCTCAGCTTGAGGAAAACGTTAGCTGACAATAAATGGACAAGTAATTGTAATATATGTATAAACGTTTGCTACTAATCAGTCATTTATATTGTGTTATATTTTACATAAGGGATACATGATCCTATATACGGTTAAGTCACCTTTTATTTGGAGACCCAGAGTCCATTCAATTGTAAAGTAAAGAAATCCTTATCTAAACAGTACAGGATCCCTTGTAATTCTAAAATTACATTTTTAAAATATTATATATAATATTAAATTCCTAAAATAGAATGTGAGTGAAAGGAGAAATGGTGTGAGAAAGGTAATACTGACTGTATTAGTGGACTGGACTACTTGCAGCACAGAATGAGATTGGTGCTAGGCTTGTGTTCTACCATAAACATTCTGCTGATTCTCTGATTTATCAAACACTCTAAAAAGGTGGAGGCGTTGCCCGTAGCAGCCAATCAGATTCTACCTAGCATCTTCTGGATAAATGATAGCTAAAATCTGATTGATTGCCATGGGCAATATCTTACATTTTCTTTTATATGGTTTTCTAAATCTACCCCTCTGAGTCTGAATAAATGCAATTCAAAAGACTGTACATTATAAATAATAATAATAATAATAATAATAATATTAATACTATGTAGCAGCTGTTTGTATGGATGTATGATGTGGGAGCCAGTTTTCACCAACACCTGAGTGGCAAAGCCCTTAGGTCAAATGCTCATTAGTAGCTCTGTCTCCTCTCTCCTCCATCCAAGGATGTATGAATCTGTGTGGGCAAATAGAGGACCCTGCACATACAGGTGTGAATGAATATAAAACACGGGTGTGACAGATGATATTGTGCACAGACATAACTGGTGAAAATAATGGGTGTCAACTTCTTTTTGGATAAATAAATTACATATATTTATTTAGCCTGTATGTACAGACTCTTGTCTTCACATCTCAAAACACAATGTGACATAAAAAACTTCTGTATACATTGCAACATAATTACTTATCATATCATCATTAGGCTTTAATGGGTGAAGATAAGTTCACTGTTTTAAGAGCTAGAAGTCATTCATGTCATGGTTGTCAGACTCTATATAACTTCACTCTTCCAGCACTGTAACGTGAGTATAACAGTCCTCTGTTTCTCCATAAAGCCACTTGCAGGACTCCTCTCTGCAATGTCTCTCACTATAATGGCTGTACATTGTGGTATCCTGGTTCTCTACATGTGACCAACATACTTCACATAAGCATGCACTCATGTCCTTGGATTCCGACTGTGGAAACCACACTGAAAGTTTGGACTCGAGAAAATAAGACACAAGGACATTTGAGTTTCATCGCCTCTTTCTGCATACGGACCTGTCCTCATATTGCTGTGTTTATTGAAATTTGTGTTTGATAACATACTCTATTAAATTCAATGCGTAATGTAGGCTATTGGTTATATGTTAGACCGATTTGTTCTTAAATATCGCAAGGTGGAATAGTTACTCAGAATAGGGGCTAAGCAATTAGCATGAAAAACCCTCCATATAATCCACTTTATTATCTGGCCAAGGAGTTCCATGCACAATAGTACCTTAGCCATAGGCACCCCCTCCCCAGGGAACTAATGGTCCCAGCCAGCAGGGGGAGGATATGTCGGGATTAAGTCCAATCATCTTACCACCTATCCCAAGCTAGCTACCGCCCTAATACGCCCCCCATTATACTCCCTCACCATGGGAATAATAAGGGTTATATAACATGTGCCTTTGAGGCTGTAAGGAGAGATCTTGCTTTTGTGGTGACTAGGAACTGCGCTTCTGTCACGTGAATATGTTGTGCTTGTAAGGAATTCTCCTAACTTGTGTCTGTACATCTACTCACTTGTTCGGTCATCTGCTGGATAAACTAGGCTTTGGTTTTAACGATTCACTCAGGTGATTTTCAGAGAACCCATTAGGATGCACGGTCCTCACATTTGGCGGCAGCTACAGTAGAATCACCTAGTGCACAACCATATACCATTGACACTCGGGCCCAACATTGTTACTAAGGAACGGCACAAGAGAAATGGCTGGACCAAAACAGGAGTACAAAAAGATGTGAAAAGGACACTTACTAGGGAATTGTAGAGGTAGAGAAATTGCAGTCGCAGAAGGAGATACAAAGGATGTTTTGGTAGCTGGGCTGCTTCAATGGGAGAGAGACAATTTGACGTGTCAATCCAAGGAGGAAATGGAGGAGATGTCAGAGACAGTGAATGGATCAGGGAGTGGTCTGGAAGCAGGGTGAACTCAGGGCAATACTTTGAGACCCAAGCTGAACAGATGGAGGATAAGTTAAAGGTCTTGGGGCCCAACCCTAAGGACCATTAAAGGGCCTGCGTAATGGAAGCAGTACTACATGTGCTGGTGCAGTGGCCGGAGAGGACTACAGAACCGATGGACACTATCAACAGGCGACCCCGGTTAGGATATCAGGATGTGTCAACCTTTAATGAATCTTCTAGGCGATCTCCAAAAAATCCACCAGGACACACACCGACTCAAACTCAGCAGCTTCCTACTCTCTCTTTATTTTTCGACACTCTCCTTGTATCTCTTTATCTCTGTCACCAGCTCAGAAACCTCCCATGTTCCCATCTCTCTAGTTTGACACTCTCAGTCTTAACTCAACTCCACTTGGCTCAAATCAACACTGAACTCAACTTACTCTGCATTGAAACTCAATCCCTCCCACTCCAATCACCGCACACACTTATCCCACCTATTGGGCTTTACAAATATTAATTAAGGCATGACCAATCTCAGGAGACAGGAAGTTGTCCTGAAGGCAATGATTGCATGTCTTCCCTGGCTCTTTGAATGGTCTAAATGGCTCTTGTATGGTACATTATTCTGTCAAACCATAATAATAATAATAATAATAATAATAGTAATAATAATAATAATAATAATAATAATAATATATGTGCTCTTGGCTTGTCTTAAAACCTGAACTTGGGAGGAAATAACAGAGAAATAGATGTAGAAGGTATAGAACAAAAAGCCGAACTATGACACTTCTTTAAGCAGAAAAGATTCTCCCAGGGGACAACTAATATGAGTACTGAGATAGAAATCCCTAACGTTACTCACACTACAGCTAATGGCAATGTTTATCCCAGTAGAGAGTTATAAGGATCTTCTTGGGCTCATCAAGAGGTAAAAAAAATAGCAGCACACAATCCAGTTTGAGTTCTACCCATCATCTTCTGCCAAAACCTGCTTTTTTATTGAGAAACAGATGGCCAGTTTTCAAACTGCAACATTTTACTTCTTGGCCTTGAAGTCAAATAAAAGTAATTGCAAACTTTCTTAAGATGCCAAACTGGATAATTGGCCCCTAGTGGATTAGTAGATGCTGTATATTTCTACCACATGAAGCAAAACGAATAACAGGGACCAGCAGAAAAAATGTTATTAGGGTCGTTTTGCTAAGTTCAGTGATAAAATTATGCCTATTTATATAATATTAATAATAATTTAATGACGCTGTCACAAATTACACAAGGGAAACTGAGACTCTTAAAGACTTTTGTAATAACATGGTGCAATTAGCACAGATGTCCTGTAATTGATGTCCCCCCAAAGGTGTGCATACACCAAGCCACACAACATTTATCCATAGCATTTAGAGGATGCAGTAACTGGACATCCTATGTATTATGCCCACTTTCTCAGTGTTCCTCAGTATGCCCTTCAATGCCACACAATTAAAGTAGTAGAGGAATCTTATTGACCAATGCAGTTAGTTTACTGTATATATCGAAGGTACTGTGTCGGTGGGAGTCATGGCAATCACGCCCAACACCTCTGCATGTCATGAAATACTGACCTGGGTAATCTGTGGTCCCTGTGCCTGCTTGGTACCAAGACTGGTCCAAGCCCATGGCAGATACCTTCTACGGATATCACCATATGTGAAAAGCCAATGTGCTAAGCTAACTAACCATGAACATAAGTTACGATGCAAAATTGAAATGATATATATATATGTAACCCCCTGACCCATTGTGCAGTGTGAGGTGCACAGGTTACACAGTGCACCTCCTTCTCCAGCCCTGGCTAGCTCATGGGTATGGTTGTAAATTACTAGAAGGTCCCTGCACATACAGGTTATTTGTTACGAAGTCTCTTTGAAGATGTTGGGTCACAGGTCATGTACCATTGTGGTGTAGTACAATCAGAGGTTTCCATAATTTGGGCACCAGACCATCTCTATATTGCAAAATAAACTCTTTATTTACACTCCTTCTTCACTCCAGTACATTCAACTGTTGCAGCAATTAGTAAATATATACAGTTCCTATATACATCTCCTGTATCCTCCTGCACAGTACATATCGATCACATAGATCCTCTCAACTACCTCTGACCACCATTACTCTCCTCACAGCTACAACTGTCACTTCCCTCACTCACAAGCTGTTGGTTTCTTTATTATACTCTGTTCACTTTCCTTGTCTCTACTTTTGCATCTCTCTCTCACTGATCTAACCAGCCTCTCACTCTCCTCCCTCTTCCACCAGGCTGTGCTTCGTGGCAGCTGTCATACTTCACCTCTTTTAGTTTCAATGGGGTACACCCTGGTGGTGGGGATCCTCCTATGGACATGTCCTAAGGACTGACATAAATAATTGTGTCCTCGAGGCATGAGCTGCACACCCCCTTGACTAGCCAAGGACCTGGGACCACCCTCCTACCTCCTGGGTCCTGGCTTGCAAGATAAAAACACAGGTTGAAGACACTGTAATTAAAGATGGTGATGATACCGCTCAATAAAACTTTCCTCTAGTTTTCAGACCTTGAAGTGTTCTCTGAAAACCCACCTCTTCAGACGAGCTTATAATATTCCTCAACTACCAACTTAATCTCCCTAGGTTACCCTATTACCATCCTCTACACAGCTAACACAAGACAACAACCCTCTGACCAACATTGCTGTGTGACTGATCACACAGCCCACTCAATACTTTTTACCTTTGCATTCTAGACCAATGTGCAATATGATGTAGCACAGGCCCTTGTGTTTCAAACTCCCATTGTCCCATAGATTGTAAGCTTGTGAGCAGGGCCCTCTTACCTCTGTGTATATATAACCCAGTTTTATTGCTGTTTGTTCCCAATTGTAAAGCGCTATGGAATTTGCTGGCGCTATATAAATAAATGTTGATGATGATAGTAAATGTTCCCCTGTCCCTCTGATCATGGATCCCACCAGATATTTTGGTCACTCTCCCCACTCCCTACTGTTTAGTTTAGGGCTCACCTCCTTCTTATTTCTCACACTGACAGCAGCTGTGTCAAATTGTCAATGCAAGTTCACTACATAAAAACAAAGCGCATTGTTTCATTGCCAGTAGTCTACATTGAAGCAGCACCTATGTGATGTTTTTCCTGCATTTTGAGTGGTTCATTTAAGACACATGTTCTCTGAACTTTTCAGGGAATTATGAAGTTCTTTGTGATATTGTTTGTGTCACTGCTTCCTAGTGGATAGATAGGCTGCATTCTCTGGAATATTGGATTAGCTCACAAAATGGCTGCTTACACAAAATGGCTGCCTACACTGTGTGTGTAAGCGATGTCTACACTTTAAATAAACTAACGGCTCACGCACACAAGTGGATTTTCTCTGATTTATAAATGCTCCTGTCATGTGTTGAATAGAGCGCTAACTTATCTATTCATAGGGATCATTAATCACTATGCGTTTAGTGGATAACCAGTGCACAGAGGTTTGTTATAAAATGGATGACAGATCAGGAATGCACCATATATTCTGGTCATGGCTCATGATCATTCATCTGATTTATATTCTTTATGCTTAGTTAGCATCTCGTTCACAGTTTATGGTGCCTGGAGGAAAGCTGTTTGTGCACCTTATCCTGGATTTGTTGTATAATGCAATGTTATAATAATAAAAATAATAAGTGCAATATACATGTGATTTATACATAAACACAGGGCCTGGCGAAAAATTTTAAATGCTTCTGTTCATCCAGCTGGGATTATCCCAAATTTTAGAGGACCATTAAAAATGTTATTAGGAAATTGTAAAGTACTTTTTTCCAAGAAATCGGACAGTTTAATATCCTATTAATGCAGCCGCTTTCACACTAAATGGAGCCAGCAAGTCCTCGTGCCATCAATCGTGGACAGACTACGCAAAGTCCAAGTATTTTACAATGTGTCGGTTTCTAGAGCTCGTTTGATGACCCTCCAGTGTTCATTGAAGCGAGTTTTCAACTTCCTTGTGGTTTTAACCACATTGGAAAGACCACAGGGTGTTTAATCAACTTTATGACATGAGACAGGGACAACATTAACAGAAAATGACTAGTGCTCACTGCTAGGTAGAGTGAATAAATTGTACCATACTGGCGATGTCCAACCATTACTGTACATCTGGGAGTGTTTATTCCTTGGTTACCTAGTGTTTTGACTGATTTTATTCAATTGACATATTTACATATTTATCTATCCTGCGTTCTCTTTTTCCAACATTTGTTCTTCCAAACGCTCGAGTTCTTCTTTGTTTCAAAGCAATTTTTTTTAAAATTGGATGTCACCACTCACTGTACATAGGTTTATTAAAACTACCTCTTAAAAAGCAAGTACACCATCAAACACTCTTAAATTCATGCGCCATTTGCTTGACAATGTATTTTTACTTTTGCATGAGTGCATTTTGTCTAAATTCTTCAAATATGTAAATTTCCTTTTTAATGCATATTTTGGCTTCTCTGTCATATGATAGAGAATTGCAGCACTTAAATCCACATAGTTTTCTTAAGCTGCTTCTTAACCAATGAGAAAAAAGTTGTAATATACAGTGGTTAACATGAATAAGCATTGTCCATGTATCTGTTTCCATGTCTGCATGTGAGCATCCAGAGGCTTGCCAAAACAAATCTACCACAGCAGAGTTAACCTGGCCTGTTTAACAGGATTCATATATACACTGATTATTTCACTCTCAATGCACAAGATGTACAACTGCACAAACAACACATATAACAGTGTGCACAGTAATGGACAAAGTGTCTGTAATACCTTTGTGACACCTAAAACAGCCATAGAAAAATTGAAAATTCATAGGTGAGCTATATATATATATATATATATATATATATTTTCCACAGTTGCCACAGTTCCCTGTAAGGGAACAGGTAGGAACACAGTTTGTCTGCAGCAGGCTGCAGACAGGGTTAAGTTTTCCCTAAGTTTCTCTCTTAGCCATACTTGCCAACTTTTTCTTGTTGGCTTCAGGGAGATCCCGGGAAAATGGACGTACGGGCACGGGCTTGGCCCTGCCCCCTAAATTTGGGCAATTGCAGCAGGGGGCGGGGCTAAGATCACGCGATATTTGCGTCATTAAGACCCTGAAGTCATGTTGTCTTACCTGTCAGTCTTTTATTAAATCTTGGTCTCCATGAAAATGGCCACCTCCATAGGCATCAATACATGGACATAGGACACAATTTCTGAACTGTCATCATGCCACAGATGGCGAAGCCAACCACGTCTTGTACTGGCTCAGCATCAGGGAGAATGCCAGACTCTTCAGGGAGTGAGGGAGATCACCCCTATTTCAGGGAGTCTCCCTGACATTCAGGGAGAGTTGGCAAGTATGCTCTTAGCACACACAAACACACAGGTATTCCACATGTGTGTGATTGGTTTGCTGTGATTTGTTGTAGTGCTTGGGGTGGAGGATAAAGACAGTGGGCCTGATTCATTAAGGATCTTAAATGAAGAGGATTCTTATTTCAGTCTCCTGGACAAAACCATGTTACATTGCAAGGGGTGCAAATGAGTGTTCTGTTTTGCACATAAGTTAAATACTGACTGTTTTTTCATGTAGCACACACATATCAACTTTAAATTTCAGTGTACAAATAAGCTATCAAGTATTTGTGTGTTACATAAAAAACAGGCAGTATTTAACTTATGTGCAAAACAGAACACTCATTTGCACCCCTTGCGATGTAACATGGTTTTGTCCAGGAGACTGAAATAAGGATCCTCTTCATTTAAGATCCTTAATGAATCAGGCCCACTGTCTGTATATGTGGGTGAAACCAGTAAGTGGCTGGTGAGTAGACAGGGCAGTAATGTCTAGCCAGAGGTAGGTGGTGGGGATTTTCGTGCACTGTTACTAGATATGACTGCTGTACCAGCATTGGAGCTGTTCTACCATCCTGACAACTGCTAATAAACAGCTAAATGGTTCAGCATACCTGTGTCCGATTCCTGTGAATGGTGCACTTTCTCACAATATATATTATATATATATATATATATATATATATATATATATATATATATATATATATATACATAGCATATTTCCTACTGGCGCCATGCTTTTAAGTGCAATGACAACTATCACAAACAACAATGACAACTGCCCTGTACTAGTAAAAATCTTAAGATCAGCAGGCCAGCAGCAGTGGCAAGTTGTAATAAAGGCATTACAGTAAGGGGGACAAGATCTTTCCCATTTAAATAAGTGATGCAGACATGACCTTGCCAAGAGATAACATGAGATTGGCATTGAGATCTTGGGGGAATATTTACTATGTGGCGGTTCCGAAGAACCACTGATTACAGGAGCTTTGAAGGCTTTTTTTAAAATGGCCATTTTATTAAAGATAAAGCCAATTGGGTTTTTGTCTTTAATAAAACTGCCGTTTGAAGAAAATGCCTTCAAAGCGCCAGGAATCGGCGGTTCTTCGGAATCGCCACATAATATATATGCTCCTTGGAGCACAAATTCAAAGAACTTGGGGAGATGTCTTTGCTGTTTATTACTTTTGAGGCTCGTCTTGTATAGTAATAAGTGATTCATAGTGGATATTAAAGAATGTTTTTCAGTGGGTGATTAGGCACAAAACAAACAGGTGTAATGTGGATCTGAGGCACCAGCACCACTGAGGGGCCATGGAAGGGTTAATCCCTGATGGACATCAAGACTGGCTTTCACGTATTGCCAGACTATGAAATAAAATGAAACCCATTGTAATTCAAACACAAGTATTTGTCCACACACCTTTATTAACCCATATATTCATATAGCACAAAAGACGCAGATGATTAATTGTCCATGGGATATAGCACAGATGAAGACCAACATAAACTGAGCATATAAATTTCAATTAACAACACAGTTGGATGACAAATGAGCATAAATATTGTACCTCTATCTCCAGCACACGATATTATTATCCTGTATTATACATTTATTTATATACCACTAACATATTCCCCACAGAGAACATTATTCAATCATTGCTGAATTATTATAACACAGAATAAACCAGAACAGATACAAGGAGATCAATAAACAAGCACAGAGGCAGACTTACAGAGAGAATAACGGGAGTTTATTGCCGTAGAGGGTGAAATATTACTGGTTATGGTTTGGCTCACAACCAATCATACATAACCCTATATAAAATGAATTCTGTTCTCCTGTCTCAACTGTCCCACCCACCCTCACAAGAAAAAAACAACACATTACTACTCATGGCTTATATAAATAAACTACTGCCTTCCAGCATTTAAATAAAGTAACTTTTGCCTATTAATATAAAGCTACTCTTTGACCCAAGGATAGAAGTACTATTTACTTCCTCTAACAATTAACATACAGTGCTTCGTGCCCTTGTCTGCCATATCAAGTAAATTCCATGTTTTATGCATACCATACCTCCCAACTGTCCCTATTTCAGTGGGACCATCCCAATTTTAGGGCTCTGTCCCACTGTCCAGACCGGGGACATGTTTGTTCCACATGTGGGAATGTTGGGGGATGGGAGGTATGTAATGGGCAACCTAGCGCTTTACAGGGCTTGGCAACCCTCTGGTGGTGTGACCACACCCAGGCCCGGCGCTCCCATTAGGCAAGGTTAGGCACTTGCCTAGGGCGCCGGGCTCTGGAGGGCGCCTGGAGGGCGCCACAAGAATGTAAATTACTTTAAAACTGTGCGGTGACCGCTGACCATACCTGTCACGGCCACCGCACAGCATTCAGATGCACGGGGGAGGGGGGGAGAGGCTATTGCTCACCACCGCCACCTCTCTGCTCCGTCTCCTCCCCTCCACTCACTAGTGTCAGTGAGTGGAGGGGTGGAGACGGAGCAGAGAGGCGGCGGTGCTGTGACAAGGTAAGGAAAGACAGGGTGAGGGGGGAGGAGGGCGCCGATTTTTGCTTGGGAGGCGGGGGGTGGCGCCGATTTTTGCGGGGGGGGGTACCGATTTTTTCAAAATGCCTAGGGCGCCATGGACCCTAGCACCGGCCCTGACCACACCCCCATCACAACAAGACCACGCCCCATGTCTCATTGGTGTGGACAGACAGGTTGGGAGGTATGCTCATACCCCTCCCTCTTTAAAAATATAAATCACAATGAACTGTGGTAATAATAAGATTAAAGTCCTTCGGCGGGACATAAAATGTTCTTCGACTACCGGCTATACCGGGAACACACCGCTAAATACACCACCCTTCAGATCTCAAGTATGTTGTCTTGCAAAATGAAATTTGTTTTTTGCATGTATGTGCATCATTTAGAGCTATTCATGCTCCTAACCTACATTCAGCAAGAAACATCCCTGATCAGCCTAGCTCCTCCCATCATATGACCCAAACTTTTGCACCCCTGCAGATACCACCATCTTGGCCCACAGATCTATGCACTTCCTTACAAAATCGTTAACATTCATAAAATACAGGTGTAAACTGTAAATGCATACCTCCAAACACTTAGAATCCTGAAAGTGGGACAAAATAAATAACCCATGGCCTGTTCCAACCAAACTCCACCCACAAACTAGCACATTTTTGTAAAATCCCATCGACTTTTCTGTTAGGCCGCTCCCCTTGTGCAGCCTGAGAAATGGGATGATCCGCAAAAATCGAGACAGTTTGGGAGCTATGCAAATGGCGCCCTGCTTAAGGGACATATTTTGTACTGATTGTAAATGAGCATTAACTTTGCACTAGTTGCAGAAAACGCATAATATCTTGTTTTATTTTTTTTATATTTGCTGTTGTAAATGTCACAGAACTTATTTATTAGTCAAAAATATAAAAAGTAAAAATAAATAATTTGAACCACCTATTGTGGTATTTATTAGACTAGCACTTTCAAGACTTGCTGAATAGATAAGCCTTTGCCACAATTGATATATTGTATAGTGCAAAAATGTTAACCCTCTATTATGGTATTTGAAGTGAAAAAAAGTGTTTTTAAGATTTGGAGATGGGAACTGGCAATTTATATTTACAACCAGTATTAAGGATATTTCATAGACTGAACCATCAATTACAATATTTATTAAACTGATAAAAGGCATTTTTTAGACTTGGCAGTGAACAGACAATTTATTGTTGCAATTGGAACTTAGTATATTACCATAATTGATCTATCTGTATTTACTTTACTGAATAAAGGACATATTAAAGATTTGGTGATGGTGAACAGGCAATTTAATGTCACAACTGGTACTAACTAGATAATAATAAATGAAACAACCCTTTTCAATATTTGAATAGTGTTTATAAGAGAGGCAATTTTTGGTCTCAGTTGGTATATTGCGGAATTTCACTAAAAGTAAAGAGACTTTGAAGGTGGGTAAGCTGAAAAAAGTTTAATATACCTAGTACACCCCAAATGTTCTGTGTAGAAGAACTGTTTGTAGGGACTAATCAGTGCAGAGCTGTATAGAACAGTCAATAAAATTAGAACACTCAGAGAAAAATGAAATATTTCCCTTTTCAAACAACCACGGAGAGTGATTGAGAAAGTGACAGCTTGATCCATTTAAATGTTCATGTGACAGCAACCGTTGTTTTCTGATTATCTTCCTTTCATCTGACTGACATTGATTGCTGATTATGTTACGGACATTTTTTATTTTGCATTAAGTGAATCAGGGCACATTTGCTAATTTATTTGCCAGTGTTCAATTTTCAATTTCCAATGAATCAGTGAGTTCATCTCTAATCATCAATAGCCCTAAAAACATAACTAGCTTTCCCACATGACTCCTTATTAGAAAGGGGCTGCATCTCACTCTCCCAATGTCGAGACCCCCTGGCAGCTATAGAGGTATACACAGGACAACACTCCCAAAACTCAAGGGTTAAATGCAAAACATTTAACTTGCATGTTACATGAAGTAAGCCTGCTATAGAAAAACAGGAAGCATATGCCTTATAAAATGTATAAGACGTATGAAACAGGATATAGCCAGAAGTGCAATCATTAGGAACTAAAATCTGTTCTATACTTCTATTCTCTCCAACTTGTAAATCCCATGTTTTGGCTCTTTGTTTTTTCCTTAAGAGACTGTGGTTTGTTATTATGAACTATGTTAAATATATGGCTGCTAAATTCCTCTCTGTTAAAAAATCTTGTAAGATGGGCAGTTTACAATACATAATAGTTACCATATGTTAAATAAATTTCATGGTTCAAGAATGCACTTTAGCTGTGCTTCCTCTTGAGTACTTCTAGAACCCTTCCCCATTATAAGGACTTGAGGTTTCTAGCATGGGGAAGGGGGGGTGGTTCTCTCAGTGCAAAATGTGATTTTCATCTTTTCCATCATACAGAGAATACAACATTATATTTACTGCTAATGGTTTTCTTGATTGCCTGCTAACGTAGGACTCAAACGGTTTGGGTCTGATTAGTGTACGGTATTTGAAATTCGATCGTTGCAGTTTTGAGTTCTAGGAATTTTCTCTTGTGCATTAACGTTGACCTCAGACATGTTAACAAATTGTGAGTATATGTACATTGCTTTAATCGAATAGATTCATCTTCAGACCAACCAAAATACAACATGGCTGCTAATTCGTTGAGTGGCAGAATTCTCATTTGTTTCTTTGCCCTGAGGCCAAACAAAGAAACGTATTCTCATAAACCATGTACAATATATATACAGGGAAAGCATGCAGTCAACGTGCTCATCTGGCTTTATAAACTGTGTATAAATAATTTAAAACATCGGGGACACCAGATATATTTCAAATAAGAGCTTCCACATAGTGGTGTAAATCAGTTTAATGAGTACATTTTAATAGGTTGCTCTTAAAGTTAAATAAGAGATCTCTGTGGAATAATTTTTTGTTTCCAGTCTGCAGATTATCATCATCATCATAATTTATTTATATAGCACCACTAATTCCGCAGCGCTGTACAGAGAACTCACTCACATCAGTCCCTGCCCCATTTGAGCTTACAGTCTAAATTCTCTAACATACACAGAGTGAGAGAGACTAGGGTCAATTTGATAGCAGCCAATTAACCTACCGGTATGTTTTTGGAGTGTGGGAGGAAAGCGGAGCACCCGGAGGAAACCCACGCAAACACGGGGAGAACATACAAACTCCACACAGATAAGGACATGGTCAGGAATTAAACTCATGACCCCAGTTCTGTGAGGCAGAAGTGCTAACCACTTAGCCACCATGCTAAGTGGTTAGCAAATGCCAAGGATAAGACACATGTATAAAAAATTACATATGTTGAGTTGGATATCAATATGCGCCAGGGAAGGAGCATGGCATTGCCAGGCCCACAGAAAAATTTGGCCCTCCACTCTTTTTTTTCTTGACTATATATAATATAGCTGCAATGCTAATGATTTAACCACTGTCAGTTGGAGGGATCAATTTACAATCAAATCCAGTACCCACAAGGAGTATCTGCAGATGTATCCACATCTAAATTTGTCAAACACCCTTCTGTACTCGTCTTTCATTTGCCCGTTCCTGCCCACCCCCATGATGCCTGTCCAAGCACAAGGAAACTGAAGTAAACAAAACATAAAAGCTATATACTGACATAGGCAAACACATTTTTGGTGGGCATGCAAACTACAGACAGGCGTATCTTTACAGGAACAAAATTGACAAACGTCCAATGAATTCCAAACTGTAAAATCTAATCACCAGTCTAGACATTCTTCATCCAAAATATTTACAACACTGGGTTACCCGTGTCAGCAAAAACAATTTAGCGACTCTAAATATATCCCTTAAAGTGGAGACATTGGCAAGGTCCATTATATCTTTGCAGTTAGACAGCTTTCACAGTGATGCATGCAATTGTGGAACACGGAAGTTAATCCTGAATTGTAATAGGCTGCAGAACATAAGCTGGAACACACAGTACTGTGTCCCACAACCTACGCACACCTTTCACACAACTTGACAAAAACACAATGTGATCCAAATTATTTCTGTTTTCAATGTAAGCTATTTTGGTAGCGTAATAAGCCTTTTTAAGTGCAAGAAGAGTGTTGGTTCTACTTTTTTAGCGCTGGATCACAAGACTACTGGCAAGTCTGGATGTGGACACTGTTTCTCTGGTATCGTTCTGGCATGAGCATTGAATTATTACACATTTGATGCTTCTGCTCTGTTGATGGGAGATTCTGGCAAGAACAGGCTTAACAGAGTGGAGAGACTTCTCACAGCTTCACAAGGTAACATGGAAATTTAATCATAAAAATTATGATCTCACAATCAATTCTCTGCAGATATTGTACCTATACATGACCCACTATATTATGTTTTCCTTATTTCTCTTTTCTTTCTCTATGCCCTGCAGCACACATCCTACACTCTTATATTTTTATATTATGGGTGTGCAGCACTTTTGTTCATACTTACCAACTTTAGACAGTTGGTTTCCGGGAGCCTGCCGGGGGAGGTTGGCTTGATGGGGGGCGGGGCTCCAAAATGTGCGTCATTTTGCACCCGCCCCCGTGACGTATTGACACAAACGCGTCATTTGACAGCGGGGGGCGGGGCCAAACGTCGCGATTCACCGGGAATCGTGGCGTTCGGGACCTAATTCTGCCCACTTCAGTGGGCAGATGCGGGAGATTGCCACACTCTCCCGGGGGTCCGTGAGACTCTCGCAAAATGCGGGAGTCTCCCGGTCATTCAGGGAGAGTTGGCAAGTATGTTTTTGTTGTATGTAGATTTGCACACGCAGTGCATTCATAGGCGCTTATCTCCATACCACTTTAGGAAACTGTTCCTTTCATTCACTATGAGACTAGTTACCCATGATTGCAGGACCAGATAAAATACACCTGGTGAAAAGTGTAAATAAGTCACTTCAAACTTAATCCCATCACTTTTAAACCATCCCCTTAATTTATTACAACTGTGTAACATCTGCCGCCAAGCGGAGAGTATAAATAAATATAGAAGACGTCGCTGGCTGGCGCTACATATCCCAGAGTCCCCAGCAGCCGGAAAGATATTGCGTAATCGCACCAGAACGGACCAGGTAGTTTGTTAGTTACAGTGGAGAGAGGAGGAATGACGGTTTACTAAAGACCAGGGTGAGGGAGATAGGAGACAGACCTATATAAGGAGGAGAAAACTAATTGAGACAGATCTGCGAGAAGACAGATATATGTTAAGAGATGTATATGTAAAAGGCTGTATTTGTGGAGATCAGCATTTAATGATAGAAATATACAGTATGTAAACAGAATTATCTATGAAGACAAAGCATCTGAGAGAAACATCATTTTGATAGAAAAAACATAGTCAGTGGCGGAACTACTATTGGTGCGGCAGGGGCCCATGGAAACAATGGAGCGCCGAGGGTCGGAAGTAGCGACCCGTGGGACCCGGTTCCCTCCTCCCCGTTTCCCTGCTCTGGGCCCACAGCTCGATAGTTCCACCGCTGGACATAGTACCAGTTGGATGGAAGTGTTCTGTCCCATGAGAGCTAGATTCTGCAAGACAGGAGAATGAGGAGAGTCCCGTGTTTGTGAGAGACAGGTCTTATAAAATAGCCAGTTGGAGGCCGAAGTGTGTCCCGTCCCTGGGGAACTGGAACCGCACCGAATGACCAGTGACGGTTGAGAATGGATCCTCAGCAGTACAAAGACTGTGTATTTGTGAGTTATACCACTGTAGTGTAAATGGTACATGGCCTAGCTCACCACTCGATCGAAAGAGATGAAGAAATTAGCCAGCACCCCTTATGGGGACTAGATTTGTTGTTTTCTTAAAGACAGTGTTTCTTTGTCTTGGTTGTTGCTGTTACTTAAATTCAATATATATATATATATATCAAGTTCTGAATTATCAGGCGGAGCCCCATGCTTTGCACCTACACACTAAATAATGTCAAGAAGGCTGCTACTTTTGAGACCAATCCCAGCACAATATATATGTATATATATATATATATATCAAAAACCCACCAAATTTCTAAGCTACACAGGCGCTTATAGATGTGCAACCACAAAGTGATATTGACAAAAAAATAATAATTAGTATACTCAGTACATGAGATGGCAGCTCCCAATACAATCGACACCTATCTGCAGGTATCAGCCTAATAAAATACAAAAAGAGAAAGGGGCGCCAACATAGTGCATTAAATGTATAACATCTTTGGGATAATCCACAAATGTGCAGTTCCCGTACCAGAAATTCAAATTCAAATCGCCTTAGATAAGTGCTCATAGACCTTCACATGAAATGTGGTCTGTAACGGATCGCTGTACTGTAACGTCCTAACTCCAGCAGGGTCTTCTCCCAGAATGATAGCACCACTTCAAATTGGCTAGAACTCAAAAAGAAGCCAATATAGTATAATACCATCACAACAAATGAAATATGATAGAAAATTTTAATACAAAAGGAGGCAATATAGCCTCAACTGCAGCTTAAGTATAATATGCTCGTACATAAAACAAAATATAAAACAGCTTATCTGTCCAGTCTCTCGTGCTCAGATGAAACAGCATGCAGGGCAATGTTAGCCAGTAAGACCACACTGATGCACCAGTCCGGAACAGCGTGCAAAACGATCAGGGGCGAACGGAGGATTGCCGGGAGGGGTGGGGTTTCCCCCCGACCCAAAAAAAACCCACCCCCCGCGAGAGCAGCTCCGTTTCTTCAGCGCTGTCCTATACAGCAGCCGCGGCGCTGTCTAAGAAGCGTCCGCGGCGGTGCTGTATACACTACGCTTCTTTGACAGCGCCGCGGCTGCTGTATAGGACAGTGCTGCTATAGCGGCCACTTAACATGGTGTGATCTAAGTTCCTTTAATGATAATCCCCTGACTAGTTGGATTCTCTGTCCAATACATCCCTGTTATAACGGGATTAATACCCCTTGATAATTGGACCTGTGCTGTCTCAAGGCATATGGCTCAATACATCCCCACTATAACGGGATTAGTATCTCTCCGGTAATTAGGTTATTATAATTATGAGGCATATAGTAGCTACGTAAGGCATCTAAACAACACAGCGACGCGAACTTAGATGGCATAATTTGCCATCTTATTAACATCTTTATTTTAAATCTTTAATTTTCAATACTTTCTCTTTTTAATATTTTGCTGCCTACTATATTTAGGCTTATTCTTGGAACACTATATTTTAGATTACATAAATAAAAGGTATATTTTAAATAAAATGATCATTACAGAGTGCCCTTGTTAGGCATGTTTTCTTCTAACACATGCATCCTTAACATCAAGTGAGAGTCATAGCCAAAAACATTCAAATTGGCCTCATAACAAAAATATATCATATAATGCCCCTTTGAGGGATATTTCCCTGAAATTTCAATCCCTTTCTTATGTAGAGTACACTTTCTACTCAGTAGATTTCATAATAGGACTCAAAAAGAGAGATAGAAAAATAGTGCAGTGTGTTCATGACAGGTAGAACACATTCATAGGATAAAATCCATTTTAATCAAGGCTATATCCATAAAAGATAATAAAATGCCTGTACATCGGGTAAGATAAAAAAGGATTATCTGTTTAGGTAGCGCTTGCAACGGTCCTTATAGAAGCCTCTCTGGCTGCAAAGTAACAGGAGCCTCCTTCTCATCAGCAATTACCGATAACAGAACCTCGATGACACGTTTCGTCTGTAGCAGACTTTATCAAAAGGGTAGATGTCACCAGACAGGCGATCCTTTCTTTTATAATCCTCATCCTTAATTAGTTGAAGGATACTACCGCCACATCGGAAGTTACAGGTAAAGAAGTGGGCGAGTGCTCCACTGTTGCACTTATATATTGATATAAAGGCTACAGTATATGCTGTTAGGAGGAGAGTTAGGAGGAAGATTCCAACAGTAATATTACTGCATATTAATTCATTCAATAAAAATAGGAAGTGTTATTGTGCCTTTAAGAAGAGATGTGGAGTTTGCATTAACAAAACATCAAAAGAATTTTCTACATGAGAATATGTGGATGGAGATACTCGGGATTGTTTTTATTTAAAACATTTATGAAATTAAAGGACTATCAAGAGTCAGACAAGTTGACAGTTCCGACCGTGATATAACCATGTTACACTGTGTAAAAGCTTTGCTGGGGAGGTTTGCATCAGAGGACGTGTCAGTGAAGCAGAAGATGATATATTGTTTTTTTGGACAAAAAGTAATATGCTCATAAGTACATTTCATAAGAAAAAGACATAAAAGAGACACATAACTTCACAAATTATATCTGACAGCTCAAAAAGATCAGTGCTAGAGCAGAATGAGATAACACGAAAAAAGTCCTCAGGGCACAAAAGGCAATTCTTCAAGATTTAGAACAGATATCTCATGGGTTTGAGGAGAGCTAATATCATTTTGAGTGAAGGAGGTGATTTTGGAAACACACCACAACTGTTACATAGTAGTCTATTTATAAATATCCGGCGCTAAGGCTGATTTTTCTATCACTGCGTATCACGGCGATCGAGCATCTCCTATCGCCATAATCACTAACATCATTTGTAGATCGCACGGTTTACAAACTGCACATCAAAATCGCAGGGACACCTGCAGTTTCATCAAACCGTACTTTAGTAAGTTTACCCCACAGTGTCCTTTGGCAGAAATCGTAAAAACTGACAAACCTGGTTGCAAAAATCAAATGATCATGTTAACTGTGTATTTTACATTGTTATCTTAGCTGATGATGATGAGAGTGGTGAAGAAACTACCGTATATACTCGAGTATAAGTCAACCTGAATATAAGCCGAGGCACTTAATTTTACCACAAATAACTGGGAAAACTTATTGACTCGAGTATAAGCCTATGGTGGGAAATGCAGCAGCTACTGGTAAATTTCAAAAATAAAAACAGTGCTGGATATCGTTAACACTGGGCTCCCAATAATACAAACGTGGGGTTGTAAATAAACATATCAAAATTTATTGTTATAAAACATCAATAAAATTATATAAGTACAAAATATATACCCATAGCCTAATAAATTGTACACAGATGGTTAAACTAAATTCTTTGCACTTGGTATCAAGCCTAAGTAATGCAAAAGATGCTGCTCATACGCTAAATAGAATTTGATATAATAGCTCAGACAAAGATAAGTTTGATTTTGTTTGCTGGAAGAAACATTTTAACAGAACAATACAATTTGCTTTGTGTGATTTAACCCTTATTATACTATGTTTTTGGACTTTTCAATGATTTCACAGTTATGCAAAGGAATCTTCAGACACTTATTAATAGGTGACAAAAAATGATTATATTTATATATATTTATATATATATAAATATTGGACTTTAGAAAACTGATGCAAATAATTGCAGTGGACAAGTCAGGGTACTCACATGTGTCTCTGACCAGCGGAGCTAGATGGAAATGTCCCGGTCTTTAGCTTTGACTGACAGGCTCCCTTTCATTTAACTTTATTGTTCCATGTGCAATGAACAAAAACGGGGCTACAATAAAATGGTGGCTGACAGTGATCCACAGAGGCTGCAGATGCCTGCAGATGAGCGGGGGAGACTGGAGAACGGAGACCAGGTAAGTGGGACTGGAGTATAAGCCGAGGGGGGCTTTTTTCAGCACAAAAATTGTGCTGAAAAACTCGGCTTATACACAAGTATATACGGTATAACCCGTGGTGTACCTGTTTATCAATCTGGGACTGCCGCTGTTCTTGATGACCATTGGGAAGTGCCCACTGTAAGCTCTCAGACTTCATCACTTACTAAAAATGCATGTAAATCAGACATACGCATATCTGTATTCAACTAGAAGCGGATCTGAAGAAACATCTCTTGCTCTATACGGGTCTAGGTACGCTCTGCATATACGGCACTCGCCATAATGAGATAGACACAAGACTCATCATCATCACCATTTATTTATATAGCGCCACTATTTCCGCAGCGCTGTACAGAGAACTCATTCACATCAGTCCCTGCCCCATTGGGGCTTACAGTCTAAATTCCCTAACACACATACAGACAAGACTCAGCAGGATACGTACAATGCATATGTGCTATATAAAGTCCCAGCAGAACGCCCAGGAAAAAAAGTATCCAATTATTGACACCTGTTAAAAGTATAATTATTAATTAAAAAACATTAAAAGAAATGTTCTCCATTTTGTTTTTAATGAAATACATTTATCAGGATGTTATTAATGTCTGCTGTATATAACGTCATTTTTACAGTTGCTCTTGATTGCAAACACCTGTTATCGCAGGCATACACGACCATCATCACTATCATTCGGCACTTACACCTGACCGGTAACTGGTGCAAGTGTAACGACTGAAAAACACCTACCTTAGAGATGCTCAAAGCTTGAATCAGACGCTGCTGTGTGTGCTTGAGCTTGGCGCGCATTTACTGTACGTTGACTACGTGCGTACGCCCCTTCCCCTCCCTGTACTTACTCATGAATGCTAGGCCATCGGAAGTGTCCTTTGTGTTTAAAGATTAATGGGATGCTCATACATTCACTGGTGTATAGTCCGTTTCTGGGCATGTGCAATGCAATTTAACGCAAAATGCGACACATATCTACATTTAAGTTCCTTGATGAAGAAGGCCTATAATGCAAAGTATTGTGAGCCAGAAAATATCTACAGGGCTGCATGGAATGCATTTGTGCCAGATTCATGTCATCATCATCAATGAGTATTTTGCACAAATGATACTTCTCATGACAGGCGCATATGTATCTGTGCAGGTCAAACTCTGATGCAGTTACGTAAATGCGCCCCAAACTGTACTAAACTCTACATAAGCCCCTTAAAATGTCAGGATCCTGGCTCTGAGTGTTTGCAATCTCTGTGCAGAATATCTTCAGAGTTTCTGGGGATGCTTGGATGCATATTATGTTTCTCTCGACAGTCAGCTGCTGCTAATTTGTGCAATCACAGGCCTGAATGAACCTCAGTGTGATAGTGATGTTTTACCAGTTCATTGATATCTGTGTCTATGCTTTTAAGCAGGTTGCTTCTGTTCTTGGTTTTGTTTGCACTGACCCTGGCTTGGACCTGACTATGATGCACTCTCTGCTCCCTGACTTTGGCTTCTGTCCCTTATCTCATTTGTCTGAAACTTGCTGTGACCTCTGTCCTATTCTCTGTCACTTTTGTTTGTCTCCTGCCAATAGACTTTGACTTACCTGATCATTTCCTGCTTTTTTTTTTGCAAAGGACTCTTGCCCTTGGCATCCTACTCACTTGCACTAGGGCTTCCAAATACTTGGCGCCTCTTGTTCTTACAAGCTCCAAAGCCAGCAGAAGCTGCAGGCTACAAACAGGGTTGGTGGTTCAAAGGTACTTTCCCCCAAACTAAGCCATCTGCCATTCAACCCTTTCAAGCACTTAGCCCTGATCCCAAATAACGAGTTGTGTTACAAACCCTCCTGTCTCTGTCTAAATTCTTGGCATAATCTTTGTAATAATTCCACTGTACAAATGAAGAGCAGCAATAGCTATCACTACCAACCATCACTGCCAGAAGTATTATACAGAGGCAAAAGTACAGTACACAAAGCCTAGAACTCTGTTCTGCACACTTAATAATAGTGATAGCTTTAAAATAGTGCCTTTAAAGTAGGTTGAATCTGAGATTATTTTTCAAACATAGATGCACCTGCAACACTAAATTTATCATCTACATTTTACTTTTTAAGCACTGTCTCTAGCTTACAGTCACTGTGTTGTGCTGCTTTCTGCTCTTACAGAGATAGATGGCTGATAGGAAATGTCTAGAGTAGAATCAGATCCAGGATCCCAGAAACTGTGACTTACAACCAGAATTTAGACAAAACAAATTTCCCAGCAATCCTCAATTTTTCAGCTGAATTTGTCTGAACTGCTACAAGTATAGTGGAGTTGTTTGATCTTTACACATCACATACAATTCAATAGTTGACCTATATTTTCAGTAGGGTGTTTTTGTGCCTTTCGTGGGCGCTTATATGAGAAAGGACATTTCTATGTGCACATTGACTAATATAATAAAAACAATCACACACACAAAAAGTGGCACATATAATAACAACTGTCCAAGTATCCTTTGCTCTCATAATTGAAGACATAAATGAGGATAAGCCGATGAATAGGAGAAAAATTGATTGGAAGAGACAATGTTATTCATTCACATCAGCTCCGGGCCCAGTGGAGTTTACAACCTCTAACTACCCCCAACTGCTCCCCATCACACACACACACACACACACACCACATTCAACAAAAGACAACTTTCCTACTAGTACGTTTTTGGATTGTGGGGAAAAATCCATGCTAACATGAGGAAACATATTATAATTATAATTGCCAACTTTAGACATCACCCATTCGGGAGAGGTGTCTTGAGGGCGTGGCCAGAGTAATCTTGTCACCCTGGCCCCACCCCCTGCTATACAATGTCGGCCTATTATAGCAGGGGATGGGGCCAGGATGACACAATTAGTCCCGCCCCCACTCATTTCACCAAAAAAGTTGGGAAGATTCAAGAGGCTGCTCTGCTCTTCCGGGATTCCGGGAGAGCTCCCAAAAATTCGGGAGTCTCCCGGACATAGTAGAGTAGGCAACTATGGTTATAATATTTACATTAAACACTACATAGGGTAAAGTTTAAGAAGAAATAAGTGTTTCGTTAAATAAGTGTAAATATGAAACTATTGTTGTTTGAGAGCTGTCTAATAATTCCCATCTAAAAGTTTCCAGGGACGTGCTACAAGTCCTGTCATCACATAAAGCGATTGATAGAAACCTCCAGCCTAGTTGAATTGTGTACAAATTGCTGCTGTAAATTGTCAAGGAAAAAAAAACATATTTTTAGATTCATTAACAAGTCAGAAGGATTCAAACATTTCAAATTGGCGGCTCTCTCCGCTTTGTTGGCTGCTGGGACCTTTTCAAGCATGAATCCAAATAGTTCCATGAAAAGAATGTATTCCTTACCTTTACAAAGTTGAAAACCCCAAATAATCTAAATCAGATTGAATTGTGGAAATATATTCAGCTCAAACATATGTTTCTGGCTATAATAAAAAAAAAAAAACAACTATTGGATTTTTACCAATGCCTTGGGCTTTTGAAATCTATTTAAGTATGATATTGCAGCCACATCACAAAACTGTAAATATTTAAACAATTGATCAGAGGAAACTTTTTCCCCAATAAGGGCTTTTTAAAGCAGAATGTGGGCTTCTGTCCTAAAACGATCACAGTGGAGAACATTTAAGGGACACGTATCCGATGCCTCATCAGTGCAGAATAAAGTGGAGGTGAATAGCTTCACAAATAGTTCATAGATATGGTGAACTCTGGGATAGGAACTTATAATAAAAAACAAAGCTATAGAAGAGCATGGATTTGGAGCACAAATGTAGGTTCTTATAACTCAACTATACTTAAATATATCTAAATAAGTGAATTAAAATAAAGACTGAGTTAGGGTACTGAGCATAGTTGATATAATATATATGACATCACCCCACATAGGAATGGTTTTGATGAATCAAGACATGAGTTATATTTACTAGACTGCGGGTTTGAAAAAGTAGAGATGTTGCCTATAGCAACCAATCAGATTCTAATTATCATTTTGTAGAATGTACTAAATAAATAATAGCTAGGATCTGATTGGTTGCTATAGGCAACATCTCCACTTTTTCAAACAGGCAGTTTACTAAATATACTCCATGACCTTATTTGTTCCAGCTGCAAAATATGTGATGTTTGTTTTTTAAATAGGACAATTCTAGTTTTATAGACAAGCAGGTGCCTGGGCTTGTCATTTTGGAGATTGGTGTGTTGTCTATTATTCTCAGATTTGGGGGTAAATGTATCAATATGCGGGTTCTTCAACACCCGCGTGTTCAGCCTCTTCCGCGATTAAATTTCAAGAGGCGCTGCATTGTAAAGGAAAGTTAACTCTTTACAATGCAGCGCCGCTTGAAATTTAATCGCGGAAGAGGCTGAACACGCGGGTGTTGAAGAACCCGCATATTGATACATTTACCCCCATAAGTTTAAGGAACCCCAAGAAAGACTTATTTTTTTTCTTAAGAGCGATATAATTTGTGCAATTAGTTACTTTTAAGAGAAAATTTAGTTTTGATTAATCACAACTGAAATAATTTTTTTTTTGTTATCTATCCATTTGCAATGAGGATTTATCAGAGAATTTGTTATTAGCTTTTAGATGTGCTTCACCAAAGGGAAGAAGCACCTTTGCACTGACGTGGTTCATCTATTGTTCTGAATAAACAGGCTCTGTCCCTTTGCATCACATGTCTGGCAGCACAGTGGCCTAGTGGTTAGCACTTGTGCTTTGCAGCACTGGGGTCATGAGTTTGATTCCTGACCATGGCCTTATCTGTGTGGAGTTTGTATGTTCTCCCTGTGTTTGCGTGGGTTTCCTCCAGGTGCTCCGGTTTCCTCCCACACTCCAAAAAACATACTGGTAGGTTAATTGGCTGCTATCAAAAATTGACCCTAGTCTCTACCTGTATGTCTATGTGTGTGAGTGTGTGTCTATATTAGGGAATTAGACTGTAAGCTCCAATGGGGCAGGGACTGATGTGAATGAGTTCTCTGTACAGCGCTGTGGAATTAGTGGCGCTAAATAAATGATGATGATGATGATTTCTGATTTTAAATGTGTGCCATGATGACATGCAACAGCAGTCATTGGAATCTAAACACACTATTATATAAGGATCGCCTGTTATAAAGGCAGCTTGTGTGCGTGGATAAAAAAAATTACCTATCAACTCCACTTTGTGTATTTCTGTCTTCAGTCCATGAGCACTTCATAAAGAAACACAAATCATTGGTTTCAATTTTGCTTTAATTAAGAACGTTTTCCAGAATCTGTACAGGCTTGTCAGCACGTTTGTTAATACTTTTAGCCCTCAAAACAAACTGGACTTAAATTCACTAAACTAATAAAAGTTGAACGCAGGGTTTTTCATAATTCTGCCAAGATTAATCTCGATCAGAAATTTTTATGTTCCACAGGTTTGTAAATTTGTAAAATTGTTAGGGGTATCATCAAGGATTTTGGCAAAGCGATGTTGCAAGCGTAGAACTTGTTTCACGGTTTAAGTAAGAAGCCAGGAACTATGGGCTGCCTTGTGTAGAGAGCTGATATAATGTATATTACCATGTAACGATGTTTAAATAAAACTCATTCCATAAGGTGGATGATTTCAATGTTGGTCATCACAAATGTTTTGTTCTTATTTACAACATGGAAATAAGTATTTTAGTGGAAAAGCTCTGTTTTTTCTTGGCTTCAGTTTTAGCCCATCTGAAAGGGTGATAATTGAGTTCTTGTGTGCACATTGTGCTGTGAGATCACAGGGAGGTGCCAGAAAACTTCCTTAAGATTTTTTTCAGTATAATTATTTTTTGTTGTTTATCTTCTTTTTTTTTTTTTTTTTGCAAGATTATAAGAGTCGAGGAGCAACAAGAATAAAATAACTTGTTGCTACATTTATTTACTGTTTAGGAACTGATAAAAATGGTGGATCCTGGGAAATGGATGTTGTTCAATACAAGATTCCGATCTTTATAGTTACAGAAAACCTGTTGCTTTCTTTTAAATTAAAAAATAATTAGAACATTATTACATAAATAAGTCTGTCCCTCCCCCGCAGTTCCATTTTGCAGCTAAAGGCTTCAGAAGATCTCACCTTGTGTTATAAACTTGGGGAGTTCTTCCTTCTCCCAAGCATCTATTTGTGGGTGGGAAGAAGAGATTGGGCAGTGGAGGAACTAGCATTGGTGCAGTAGGTGAAGTGCAACAGGGCCCATGGAGATAACGGGGCCCGCTGCATGGGGAACTAGTCAGTTGTGGTCCTCGGTTCGCCCCTCCACGCTTCCCTGCTCCGGGCCCCACAACTCGCTAGTTCCGCCTCTAAGTGTGGGATGGGGCCATTAGACCCATCAGGGACCCGTTGTACCTCCAAATGAAGCAGGAAAGGTAAGTAGCCATTGTCTTTTATTTTGCCATTTTTGGCTTTGGCTGGGGTTGTGCTGTTCATCCTCTTTGCACATCCTGTGGAATATTCCTGCTCTTCAGGTTGGCTACGTAGTGACATACCACACCCTAAAAATTGGGAAACTCAGCCCTTGCTACCAGGCAATGAATGAGGTTGATATGAGAGCTGTGGGAGAAGATCAATAAATATTTAGACTGTGGGTTTTTATTACATGATAAGCCCTGCAAATATGAATAGCAGTTTTCCTATTACTAATAGTCAACCATAAATGGAAAATAAAGTCTAGAATTAAGCTGGGTACTCACTGAAGAAAATTTTTCCTAGTGCGATATCAATATCAATGATTTTACCAACGAAAGTCCCAATCAGCATACGTACACACTATACATGTTTTTCAAGATTTGCTGTCAGATCTGTGCTCTTCCTCTGTCATAGCCATTGGCTGAAAAGATCATGACTCTGTAAACTCCATGGAGATCCTGATCGTGAGTGCACACACACTGCAGAATTTGCCTGACATCGTTCCATTGTTTACAGATATTTTTACTCTGTTTATAAAATCAAATGAAATCATACAATGTGCTTTGGAACAATAAAACATGATTGTGGGGGCGTCGTACACACTAATGAGATATCGGACCTAACAGTCATTTATCGTGTGATTCGCGCCATAATCGGGTGCAAAACCTATCATGTGTACTCAGCCAAAGTCTGAGTACACATCCTGTCCTGACAGCTAGGATATGGGCACATTAGTTGTAGTGGTAACACACGGTACTATATCATCAGTCTTGGTTCTCATGAATGATAAGCCAAAAGTTGGATAGAGATGCGCCATGAGATTTGTAGCACAGAACTGATAATCTCTGAATATGCCACGTGAAATACTTGGGTAAACAGACGATTTTATGCACACCCAGTTCTATTATCTGTGATGTGCCGCCAAACATCACCGCAAAGTTTGTCTGGTCACATGTCCAGGTATTACTGTACTCTAACATTATGGATGTTCTTGTGCATCTATATGGGGTGTGAATTATAATCTGTGATGTTGCCGAGTGCCTTCCCGAACATTCCGGAGGCAATGACAATTGAATTGGCCCCACAGTTTGTTCTGGGCTTTAAAGTGGGTATGATGATGCTAAACAAGACATACAGATTTACAAAGCATTGCCATTGACTCCCTTTGAATTTTTCACTAAAGAATCTTTACACTTTTCCACTTTCCACTGATTAATTTCACCACGTAACAGCTTCATCTAGGCTACAAAAGAAAGGAGTGTATAATGGGCCTCAAGTAGAGTTGGACACATTTGCTTCCAAAACATACACATAAAGGACCTGAGTTATTAAATAGAGCAAAGCAAAAAAAAAGGAGTAATTGTTCTCCTGGACAAACCATATTACAATGTAAGGGGTGCAAATTAGTTTATTATTTTGCATGTAAGTTAAATACTGGCTGTTTTTTCATGTAGCACAGAAATACTTGATAGCTTTATTTTTACACTGAAATGTAAAGTTGATCTAGGACATGCCCTACCCCAACTGTAAATCTGTCCCCACATTTTAAATTTACCTCCCCCTCCAATGCAACATGGTTTTGCCAAGGTGCAAAGTTACTATTTTTTATGCTTTGCTCTCCTTATTGACTCCAATTCAAAATTATTGCACCAAACATAGTGCATTTAAGTGGTTACATTCAGTTGCCTGCCCTTTAAGATACGTGATACTCAGCATAGTGTGTTAAATGTGTCTGTATGAATATACATTTAAAGCACATCAAGATACACTTTAAGTGCATTTTGATGATTAGGGACACCAGTTGATAATGATGATTGGCGTTTGAAAGTATATTTGAGAAAAAGAAAAACATTTTTTTTAAAAAATTGGCCCCTCCCCCTCCCAGCCTCTTCTCTAAGCATAATGAGTCAAAAGTGTAAAACGTGGCCATATCTGCATATAGATTCATGCATACGCATCTTCAATGGTCATGTGCTGGACCGAAGTGTGTATTTTATGCAAAAAAAAAAGGTCCCTTCATCCAACTTTACATAAGGACAATTTATATAACTTCTAATTCAATCTTTAATTATGTACTAAACTACAGGTTGTCTTAATTGATTTCTGAGCCACTTCCTGACATCATTGCAAAATCAATAGAAGATTTCAAATCAAGGGCTTATGAGAGAACCTTTTGTATATTGTCGCTGTGCACAGACAAAGATTAGAACACGAATGCAAAAAAAAAGGAAGTCTGTAGAAGCATTTCATCATAGTCACACAGAGAACTGAGCACGGTAGCTACAGTACAAGCCAAAAGTATATTGTAATTCTGTCCAACTGTCAAAAATTCTTTGTGTAAAGGAGGCTGCAAGTCTGGCCTTTGTTTTGTATATTTGTTTTCTATACCACAAGATGAAATACAATCTCTTTAGAGTATACTGTATTTTAGTCTGAGTAATTTCTCATGAGCAGTTATCACCCATAAGAATCAAAAATATTTCCAGGCTTTAATCGAGACCAGGAAATTACACTGTATGTCAAATAACAAAATAATTTAATCTAACTTTTGCATATAATGCAGTACATAGGGAAGGGAATGTTTGAAGGTGTTGCTCTATGTTCTCTTGAACTTCACATAAACTTTAAGGGCTAGATTTACTAAACTGCGGGTTTAGAAAAGTGGAGATGTTGCCTATAGCAACCAATCAGATTCTAGCTTTCATTTATTTAGTGCATTCTACAAAATGACAGCTAGAATCTGATTGGTTGCTATAGGCAACATCTCCACTTTTTCAAACCCGCAGTTTAGTAAATATAGTAAATATACCCCAAAGTCCTAATTGCAATAAAGGCATAACACAAATATTTTTTGCGAAATAAAGGTCACAGTTTATTGAAATTAATTGAATTAAATGGAGCTGGAGAAGGCAAATTGTGAAGCGGCACGACCAATATCCAAACCAAACAGTGTATGGCCATCGGGCACTAACCACTGGTCCCAGGACCAAAGTCATTTACGATTGGCCGGTGCTAATCTGGCATCAGAGTGACTAAGCCCCCTCTGGACTCACGATGTCTAACTCGCCTAATGCTGGTCAAGGGATCCCCCACCCAACGGGACCAAGAACCAAAATACTTCAAAGAGGGTAGTGACCTGCAGCCAATTAGCGACAGCACCGTATGATGCGGTCGCCAACTCACAAATGCCTTTCTGTTAACTGTGCCTGCTCTGCAAAGGGAAAGAAATTGTTAAACACACATATATGGATATACCAAGAGTAACAGGAGGGCGGGAGGGATTTCCAGCTGGGAAAGAGGATTCAGAATGCCTTGCTTAAGGATTTATACTATCTGCTAAGATACTCCCCTTAACCATCCTATTGGCTGGAAAACTGCAGTGAACTTACGACCTAATGGTAAGCATAAAAGTTAACCCTATCCTCTAAGTTTAAGGGCGTTTAGCTTATGGCTTCACTTTTCATTAACAGAAAAACAGGTAGCAAATTGTATATGTCTATTTCCCTGCAATACAATTGCCCTCCTATGACAGTGATTGACATGGCAGGAAGCACTTGAATTAAGGGACCATTCATAAAAGGCAATTAGTACAACTGTTCCCAAGCATAAGGTTGATTAGACAGCTGGGGGGAGGTTAGTCTCCATAGAGCGGACATAAGTTCGATGTAAGAGATTGGTCATTGGCAATACTTTTCATCAGACACCTTTTACACTATACAGGTGCTCCTTATTTTGGAGAGTTCCTCTGCATATATATGTCACATAGCAGAGCAGCTCTTCTCCATGTGCTGGGTATTCTCCCCTTCTGTTTAGGTTTCTGCATGTGCTGCTTATCACATGTAGAGCTGCATGTCAGACTCACGCCTGTTGACTTCAGCAGGCTCCAGGATTAAAAGTTTACTTTTGATCCTGGGCGATGGGTCTAGATTCCAGAGGGCGCAATTTATGTCCAAAGCTGTGTCTCACAATTTACAAGTTGGGGTCCTGCATGAGGAACAAATTCCCTAATATTAGTATTTCTAAATCTTTAAGCATAGTTAGGATTACCATAGCCCTGATAACAACTCCCAGTCATGGATTATAATTTCAGTAAGGTGCTTTCTTGGGATTGGATAAAAAGTAATCCTGGTCAGTCCATTCCTTTAGCAGTCTCGGGTCTGCAAACCTCCCTTCATTTAGAATACTCATAATTTGTGGATGTCTTCCATAAGTGCCAGGCTGAAATCTTACCACCATACCGTTCTTTTGAAAGTGCCATAAACTTAATCCCTGGTTCTACTCCCTCCTAGCTGTCATGAATTTCCTCCTTCTGTATACAGAACTCAAGACATGTCAATACATAAACTGAACCCGGAAAGCAGATTCATCCACAAATAGACGGACAGACACATGCCGTGTGCACTACTCTTAGGTGCATGCAGCGCCTCCTTCACCAGCAGAGCAGTGTGAAGCAGGAGATTCCTTCCAGCTGCCCTTGCAGTGGGACTGACTGAATGGGACAGTCGCCCCAAATCATTACCTGCGACGGTTGTTCATGTCTTAAGCTCAGTTGTTGCTGCTTGTCTGGATCCTGGATTGTTGGGGCCCTGTCTGGAAACAGTATAGGTACCTGAAACATGGAAAGTCTAGCAATGAGTGAACTAGACCCGGCATTAAAAAAAAAAAAAAAAAACATATTTAATAATTAGTCCTCTCTGCAAGACATTAGTAGCATTCACATTTAATAAATAGGCCGATGTCTCTCTACCTGCCCCAACATTAAATTGATAGTATCCACATAAATAAACTTATTTCCTCCCAAGCCCAGTATTTCAATCATTAGTGTTGACATTTGATAAATGGCTCTCAGAAAAATGTTTCATTAATAACCCCCAAAACACTGCAGCATAAAATGAATATTCTCATCACCACAATTTATATTAATTGTCCCCACTAAAAGCACAGTGTTAAATTAAATATTCCCAATCATCAAATAAATAGTCCCCAGCAAATAATTAATTGCTGCCACCACCATTTAATGATTAGCCCTCACCCTCACTCCTATCATTAAACTACTACCTCATCCCCTCACCCACACTGCGTTAAAACCCTATTACCATTCTCTCACCACACCATTCTCCCCCAACTTACCTTCTGCTTGTGGCACAATAGCTTCCTGCAGGCGCTGCTGTAATCTTCATACATGCTGTCAGCGCAGAGGAGAGATGAGCGGGCACACACCAATGCAGGACAGGATCGCGACAGTCAGAGGTCGCCTGATGTAAGTCCTGGGAGGAGGGACAAGTCACCAGGAATTATTATGTGTCCCAGCCTGGGTCCTGAACTCACATTTCCGGAAGGGGGTTTTCCGGTCAACTGGA
The DNA here is from genome assembly GCF_038048845.1 of Mixophyes fleayi. Lineage (NCBI taxonomy): Eukaryota > Metazoa > Chordata > Amphibia > Anura > Limnodynastidae > Mixophyes > Mixophyes fleayi. The sequence continues at coordinate 115,606,125 of NC_134409.1, forward strand.
ATCCCCCAAAGTGCGCGCTTTGGTGCCCAATGCTTAGCACACTGTGCTGAAGGGAGGGTTTGAGAATACACAATTAAAAGCAAGGAAACAAGTATTAACAAGTAATAAATACCAATCATCCCAAATCATCTTACTACTACATGGAGTATTTGAATTTAAAATAAAATGTGAGAGGGCATCACTTTTGGAGCTTATGTTGTTCTTCTCAGTAGGCTTTGGGAATGGGGGATAGTCGTCAGCTGGAAGGGAAAAGTAAAAAGCTTAAAATTTTGGAAGATTAGCATTGTGTGTTCACTTGCAGAGATAACAGCATGGGTGGATGAGCCAGGGATACAGGTTCTTAAGGTGTAAAGAAAGCCTGTCATTTTTTAAGGACAGAGTATATACATATAGACTTAATTGCAATGTAAACTCTCCCAGTGAAAATCCTTTGCTTGCCTTAGAACATAGAGCTCTTTGGTATAAAAGCCCATTTTGAAAAGTTGGACATGTTACTGCAGACAACTATATGGATGGAGCACTGCGACAGAGCAGCATAATGCAGTGTCCGCTCTTTACACACATACAGGGAAGTATTCTAGAAGCTAACAATGAAGAGTCGTAATTACATAGTAGACAAAATCTGCATTCATTTCAGTTTCTCTACTACTGATGGTGATGTCCTGTCATTTTTAAAAAAACAGCAGAATTCTTATAGATAATTCTAAAGAGCTCATGGATCAGTGGTCACATGCTTGATATGCAAGGACTATGGCTCTAGATCCTGTGCTGTAGGCCAGCATTGCCTATTGGTTAATCTTCTCACATTTACCCTACCTCTACACTAGGAAGCACCGACTTTAGTATTCGTTTTGTTTTTTTATTGCCAATACCCAGCAGGTTATGAATAAAATTATCTGAAAGTCTAGGATGGACATACAATTGACATGTGACCCTTTTCATCAGGAGTATTAACCAAAAGACAATTTAAATATTATTGGATTTAAACCTACTAAAATACAAGAAAATAAAAACAAATTAAATAGTTGCATTTCATATACAAATTATTTATAACATTGCTTATATTTGGTTACTGGAAGTACAGGTTTTGATGGTTCTGTCCCCTGCAAGATTCTGTCCCCAGGAATGTCCTAATGGCACCAATTAGGCTATTGTATCTTATTATGAGCTGGTCATTGCTGTGCTTTATAAAGGCATGTGACAGTTGGTACTTACTCATACTTGCCAACTCTCCCGGAATGTCCGGGAGACTCCCGCATTTTGTGAGAGTCTCCCGGACTCCCGGGCGAGTGTGGCAATCTCCCGAATTCTGCCCACTTCACTAGGAAGTGCCCCACTTCCTAGTGAAGTGGGCAGAATTAGATCCCAAACGCCGCGATTCCCGGTGAATCGCGGCGTTTGGCCCCGCCCCCGCTGTCAAATGACGCAATTTGCGTCATGACGTCACAGGGGGCGGGGCCGAAATGACGCGATTTCGGCCACCCCGCCCCTTCACGCCCCCCTCCACTGGCTGGCTCCCGGAAGGGAGCTGAAGAAAGTAGGTAAGTATGTACTTACTAGAATCTATTTTTATACAGGATATGAATATAGTATGTGTGTGACAGTGTAACTATAGTATGTGTGTGTGGGCCAGTGTATGACTATAGTGTGTGTATGTGTGTGACAGGGTATGACTATTGTATGTGTGTGCATGACCATAATGTGTGTGTGTGTGGGGCTGGTGTATGACCATAATGTGTGTGTGTGTGTGTGTGTGTGGGGCTGGTGTATGACCATAATGTGTGTGTGTGGGGGGTAGGCATATGACCATAATGTGTGTGTGTGGGGGCCGGTGTATGACTATAATGTGTGTGTGTGGGGGGGGGGGGGGGCGGTGTATGACTATAATGTGTGTGTGGGGTGGGGAGGTGTATGACTATAAAGTGTGTGTGGGGGGGCCGGTGTATGACTATAATGTGTGTGTGTGTGTGTGTGGGGGTCGGTGTATGACTATAATGTGTGTGTGTGGGGGTCGGTGTATGACTATAATGTGTGAGGTAGGCTAATAATCCAATGCTGAATTGCAGGTGGGGGCTAGGTATTGGGTGCTATTTTATTTGTGGGGTGATGGTGGGGCAATTTAATTTAATAGTGGGGCCTATCAATTTAAGACGGGGTGATTGGACTTTTAATTTAATGCTGGGGTGGTTTGGGAGCTATTAATTGAATGTGTGGCTGTTTGAGGAAAATGAGGTCTATTTATTAAATGTGATTATGAGTTATTTAATGCCTGGGGTGGTTGTGGGAAATGGATATATTTATTAAATGTAAATGCTATTTCATTTCTTGCTGGGTTTGTTTGGAGAGAGGGAAATAGTTTTATTTATTAAATTTGAATACTATTTAATGTCAGGGCTAATTGGAGGGAAATAGATGTATTTATCAAATATGAATACTAGTATTTTAATTTTGGGGCTGGAGTGAGGCCTAATTTTAAAACGTGGATGCTATATTGATTTAACACCGGGGCTGGTTACAGTTTTCTTAATTTCATGTACTCATTTTTTTCTCCAAATAGGGTATCCAACATTCCAGGATCCAGACAAGCAGCAACTGATCTGAAGACAGTAGGAGACACCAGGACAGTCTGCCAACTGTTCTGAATTTGGTGGGTGACTGTCCCACTTAGTCAGGATTTGGTCTGACTACAAGGACAGTTGGGAGATATGTCCTGATTCACACTGCACTGCTTGTTAAGGCAGAACTGCCTGCACCTAAAAGTAGTGCACACAGTATTGCCTGTGTATTTGTAAAAAATGTGACTAATAGCCAAATTACATCATAGGAGCCCCCCCTGACTTAAGTGCCCGGGCCCCCCAAGCCTTAATCCAGTTCTGGTCAGCGAGGAATCTGTGCTCCCAGTAACAGACAGGGCACAGCCTGCAGAGCAAGCCGAGGAGCTCTAAGTCTCATGAGATTTATTAAGTGAGACTAAGAGTTTCCCTGCTCACTCTACAGGAATGTCACCAGCATCAGAAGCATAGATAAGTACAGTGGGCTGGGAGTGTCATAATGTGTCTGGGGGGGGTGGCATGATGGGGATGGGGATGGACTGATAAATGTAATGTTTTATTATAATGTATGTATGTATCAATGCACCATTTTGACCACGCCCCCAACATAATGTAGCCACGCCCTTGGCGGTGCCACCACTACGCTGCGGCACACTTTTTTTTTACTGCTCATCAACAGAGGTGGGACTGTGTGCTTTAAATGCCAGGGCTGATTTTTAGTCCCTGTCCGGCCCTGGGTGCATTGGAGTTGCTTTGTATGGGTAGTATACAAAATACACTTGCCATAGGTCAATTGCTTTTATATAGGTCACAGAAATATTCTTAGTAATTTACAGAGGGGGATGTATTAGTCTTTACAAATACAAACATTTTCTTAAAGAACACGGAAGTGGGACATTCAGAACTCATTGATTTTATAGATACTATTCGCAGGTGTTTATATACACATTAGATTTGAACATGCCTCATTCACCATCTAACTATCTATCTATCTATCTATCTATCTATCTATCTATCTATCTATCTATCTATCTATCTATCTATCTTCATCATCATCTATTTATCTATCTATATATCTATTTATATATATATATATATATATATATATATATATATATATATATATATATATATTAATACTTTTTTTTTACACTTTTTCCACCAGATTGCTCTATCCAGCAAGTATAGGGTTAAGGATTGTTTATTCATGATCTTTCTTGGATAAACCTTGTTACTTTCAATGTGAGTGATTCTACAATAACCCCAACTATATGTAGATTTTCTGATACCTTCAGCAGACTTGATCTTATGCTTCATCTCCAACCTAAAACGCTTTGTTAAACACATGGATATTAAGCAAATGTATTCCCTTGTGAGAGAAAACCACAACAAAGTAACTGTGCACAACTTCAATCCTCGTGTTACTCTTTGTGGTTTGGATGAAGCAGATAATTGAAGCAGATAAGTGTCCAATTAAAGTATATTGGTTTTTGTGAAACAGAAACTAAAAAAAACCCAAAAAAAACCTAGGAGTACCAATGAACTGGTCCATATAGAGAACCATCGACTTTACTGGTATCTTTACAAAGTGGATACTCAGAACAAAACTCCACCATAATTCAGAAAGTATTTTAGGGACAGCCAGAAAATGTGGTTTTAAGGAAGCCAGATGATTCAAAGTGGAAAAATAACACATGTGCAAAAACATTTCCTTTAATAAAATGAAGATTATGTAAAATCTGACACACCCCACATCATAAGGTGAATTCGTAACTTCTGTCTTGATACAGAAAAGCTTACTTTAAAATATACTGAAATTACGGGATGTTGACAGTATCAGTCTATAATGAACAAATACAAATTTCCAGGACAGTCAGGCATCCCCTTGTAGTTCTTTCTGGATTTACTGGACTTCCATGGCTTGAAACTGTTTTCCAAATTATTAAATGAAATGTATTCCAATTTATTAAACGAAAGGTTAAAAAATGGACACGTACCAGAAGTACATAAAATCAGGCATAATTATAGCAAATTTGTATACTGTGGCTGACTCCTCGTTAACCTGGATCCACAAACATGAGCAGCAAATATGAAAGATTAATCCCTAGCTCCAAGCCACGCTCCCAAACCTGTTCCATTATAGGACTTTGTCAGGAGGGGTGGCTTAGTGCATTACAAAACATATAGGGGCATATTCAATTAGCTTTCCGGTTTGCGGAATCGCGCCGGAACGGCCCGCAAAGTCAATCCACGGTACTGCAATAACGTGGATTTTCATTCGCACCCCATAGGGTTGTGTACAAAAATCCGCGTTATTGTGGTACCGTATTACCGGCAATACTGCGCAGGTTTTGCGGTAACGCGCGTTACCACGAAACGGAAAGCTAATTGAATATGCCCCATATACTTGTAATTGGCCATACTGGTACTGGAACTTATAACTCCAATAAGGGGTATAGTGGGGTATACTGCATGCTAGTACTGTAGCATACTATATGCTACTAATTGGTAATATTGATTACTGGCATACATGGGACATCTGTACAGTATTATTCTGGGCAATGGCTGGATCATTTTGCTAATCCACAATATATTTGTCTACTGATCGAATGCTATGGCAGCTTCAATACACTTTAATTAATGCAAAAGTAAGGAAAAATAAACTGAGAAGAAGAACTAATAACCATTATGATGAGGATAACTGGGATTAACTAATGGTCATTATGACCATGATATATGGAAATAAGTACTGCCCATTATGGATAGGGTATATGGGAATAACTAATGCCCATACTGAGTAGGATACATGGGAATGACTAATGGCCATTATGAATAGTAAATGGGTATGAATAATAGCTAGAATAACTATGGAAAACTGGTAAATCTCATTTTCATTTTAAATATGTTGTATGGGCATAAAAAGTGGTCATTATCAATTTGGCATATGCGTATAATTTATGTACATTATGATTCAGTTATACAGGTATGCTTAATAGTTATTGAAATATGGGTAAGCAGACATAATTTGTGGCCTGTGACCATTATGAATAGGGTATATGGGTAGGACTTAAAGTTTGACTATTGCAAATATGTTATATTAGTATAGATAATGGGCATTATGAATAGGCTATGATGATATAAATATGAATGCCCATCATGATGAGGTTATATGTTTATATTTACTGTTCATTATAAATAAGTATTTTACTAATTCTCTATCATCACGAAGACATGTTAATATGTATTATGACTGTTTTGTTTCCTAACATTTACTGAAGGACAAAAAGAAGAAAAAATATGAAAAATAAAAATCTGATATATGTAAACTAAAATAAAAAAATATAGGGTCTGTTGTATGTATTTATTTATTCAAATATTGAATAAAAATGTTTGCTTTAATATTAACACAATGTCGTAAAGAGATTATAATTCCAATACATGTTTTATTAGCAAGAGATATAATGACTTCATACATGTAATTACTCATGTTATTAATATTTATCAGTTTTTTATTTGTAATTAATTAAGGAAAAGCTTTAGAGTTGTTGTGCCTGAGCCATTAAGGAGGGCAAAGCAAAAAAAAGGAGTAAGTTTGCTCCCGGACAAACCATGTTACAATACAAGGGGTGCAAATGAGTTTATTATTTTGCACATAAGTTAAATACTGGCTGTTTTTTCATGTAGCAAACAAATACTTTATAGCGTTATTTTTACACTGAAATTTAAAGCTGATTTAGGACATGTCCTACCCCAAATAGAGATCTACCCTCCCCTCCAATGCAACATGGTTTTTGCCCCAGTGCAAAGTTACTCATTTATTATGCCTTGCTCTCCTTAATAACTCAGGCCCATTGTTTTTATTTCATATTCCAGAATATTACATTTTGGTAAGTGATAAACATCCCCAAATAAATGTACGATTCGTTAATATAAGAAAATAAAATGTGAAAAATGGTATAAAAGTAGTGAATATTTTTTCTAGAATACATGAACTACAAAAACTGAATTTTTAAACCATAGTGGAAGCTGACATATTTGTTGCTTGATCCAATTTAAAATTAATCATCTACTATAAAATCCAATGTAACATTGCTGGCTATTGGCCAATTTGTCAAATAATGACGAAGTACATGCTTTGCAATCACATGCGATCATTTTTTAACAAAGCATCGCTCAGATATGGGAGTGCTTTTGTTTTGCTCAACAAATCCTTTATGGCTTTTAAAATAATGTTTCAGTGTAAAGTTACTTTAAAAATCATTTTAAGGACTGGAAAGTTACAGTTTGCAAGATTCTCTCTTACGAAAACTTCAGAAATTGTTTGGTGCTTTCGACCCTGGCGGACGGTCAGGAAAGACATGGTCAATGGAATGTTTTCAAGCTGAAAGCTGCCCAGAAGTACCATAACGATTAGCTGGGGACCATTATGTTTTATTGTGGATATAAGATACTTGGATGATGGAAAGAAGCAAGGATTTCTTCCAGTTTCAGATTAGTACTATTAACTTGGCAAAGTGCATAGCGCACACGGAATGGATCAAACAGGAAAGTAGAAGAAAATGTGACTTTGATAATAACAGAAGTAAATGGGAACCAGAGACAACTTGTGCAGTAACTACATGAGCTACCAGGAATAATGATACGTGTTCCTGAAATACAGCGGGTTATGTGGTTAATAATTTGTGTCACTAACACAAATACAGTATGTTCAATTTGATCCTAATGGGAAGTTTGTGTTCTTATAATATTACCTTTGCATGATCTTGTCTGTAAAGTACACCACATCCAGTAGAAGCTACCGGCTCTCCTCTCGGAGTATTGTCTGTAATGTTTACTGTGCATGCAGTTTACGTTCCTCCATTGGGAAACTGTAGGCAGCAGCAGCCCTTATAATTATGCTACACAACAAAGGGGTGGCTGGCAAGCTATCCAATGGCTGAACAGCAGGTTATTTGTTCCATGACAATTGTCATCAGGGCCGCCATCAGGGGGGTACAGGGGGTACAGTTGTACTGGACCCGGGCTCACCAGGGGGTCCGGCAGCAGGGCTCCCCGGTGAGGAAGGGTCGGGTACTAATTACCTCTTTGCCCATGTTTTTGTTTTTCCTTTTTTTATTTTTTAGATTTTTTTTTTTCCTTTTGCTTTGTTTTTTTTTGCGCGGGAGGGCGCTGGTGTTCGGGGCCTCGGTAGTTCATTGGTGGGGGGAGCAGGGTAGTGAAAAAAACAAACAAAACACAGATACTAACGTGATCGCAGCGCCGGCGTCCCTTCTCCTTCCTCTCTGAACTATTTACACTGAATGTTAGATGTGACGTCATCAAGTCACACCCGACACACAGTGAGGAACTGTGCAGAGAGGAACAAGAAAGAAGCAAGAAGACAGAAGAAAAGAGAAGAGAAGAGAAGAAAAAAGCTAATACAAAGGTAAGTAATAAAAAGGGAGAAAGGCACACCATGAGGAAAAAGTAGGGGGAGAGGCACAGACAGTATGAAGAAAAAGGGGGGAGAGGCACAGACAGTATGAAGAAAAAGGGGGGAGGCACAGACAGTATGAGGAAAAAGGGGGGAGAGGCACAGCATGAGGAAAAAGGGGGGAGAGAGGCACAGTATGAGGAAAAAGGGGGAGAGGCACAAACAGTATGAAGAAAAAGGGGGGGAGAGGCACAGCATGAGGAAAGAGGGGTGAGAGAGGCACAGTATGAGGAAATAGGGGGGAGAGAGGCACAGTATGAGGAAATTTGGGGGGAGAGAGGCACAGTATGAGGCAAAAGGGTGGAGAGAGAGAGGCACAGCATGAGGAAAGAGGGGGGAGAGAGGCACAGTATAAGGAAATAGGGGGGAGAGAGGCACAGTATGAGGAAAAAGGGTGGAGAGAGAGGCACGGTATGAGGAAAAAGGAGGGGAGAGGCACAGTGTGAGAAAAAATTGGAAGAGAGGCACAGTATGAGGGAAAAAAAGGGGGGGCAGCAGAAAGTCACCAAGTGATGGAAAGGGGGGGCAGGATGGCACAGTGATGGAGAGAGGGGGCAGGATGGCACAGTGTGATAATGGGGGGCCAGTTGAAGGGGGAAAAGCAGCATGGAGGGAGCTGTGTGATCATAAGGGGGTACAACATGGTGATGAAGGGGCACATTAATTTTTGTGTGATGGTACAGGGGGCTTGTGGCAATGTAGTGTGAGGTAGGTGGTGGCTAATTAATGGGTGCAAGTTTGTTTGTGGGGTAATGGTTGGGCAATTTTATAGTGCAGACTATTAATTTAAGATGGGGTGGTTTGGGGGCTACTGAGTGTGGGGGAGAATGAGGTCTCTTTATTAAATGTGACTATGAATTATTTAATGTCAGTGATAGGTATATTTCTGAAATATAAATACTATTAATTTATTGTTGGGGCTGTTTGTAGGAAGGGAAATAGGTTTATTTATTAAATGTGAATAATATTATTTTAATGTTGGGGTTGGAGGAAGGCCTAATTATTAATCGTGGGTGCTATTGATATAATGCCGGGGCTGGCTGTAATTTTCTAAATGTATCCATTTTTTCTCCCAAATAGGGCCCCCAACATTCCAGGATCCAGACAAGCCACAACTAAAGAAACCAGCAGCCACAGGTGGTGAAAGTGAGAAGAACAGGTAGAAGAGAGCAGGAGAGTCTGTGAAATGTTGTGATTCTAGTGGGGACAATACCAATATTTGGTGAGTGTATATATATATATATATATATATATATATATATAAATGTACACCCCCTTAACTTACCTTTCAACCGCCTAAGTCCGATCCCCTTCACAGAAGAGGGGACCAGGGAGGGAGCCGGATCGTGACCACAAAAGGTAAGTTTTTGTTTGCATTTTTGTCGGGGTTTTTTTCTACATGATTTTTTTTTTCATTGCCTTGGGCCTCATTTCCCCCTGGGCCACTGTGCACCTGCTCATCGTGCCCAGTCGGAAAGACAGCCCTGGTTCATTGGGGGGGGGGGGGGCGGTCAGGAATAGAATCGGTAGAGACACTAATGGACTCTAAACACCTTTCACACTATTTGCAAGTTTCTCTTATTCCTATGTTGATCTTCATAGATGTTACTGTGTAGGTTCAGTAAATTATAAATCCTCACAGTGGGGACCATTTAAGACAGGCAGTTACATGGCAGAAGAGCATGGCCATTTTTGAGAGCATTAGCTTTATGTAAATACAACGTTGCCCTTCTTTTATGAAGGGAGATGCTTCAAGTTATTTTAGTCAAGTCCCTGCGTATTCAAATATCAGACTTTTTTTTTTCCTCGATAAAGCATTTTTATTGGTTTTAGGAGCACATAACACGTACATTTTGAATCTTATTAACTAAACATAGCTTATCTGACTAAAACATAAGCAGGCTATGAGAACGTTCTTGTGCAACAGGACATAAAAGCTATAAGCAGGCAAAAGTCACCTGCTTTGAAAAGGCCAAATTCCATACATATATATAAACTCAACAGATTTATAAGTTAACAGTAATCAGCACAGTGACATCACAGAAATTCTGCTTATTAGCTTTATAGTGCCGCAGGGCTGGCATACCCAACAAGAATAGCATAAGCATAAGATCATTGAAGGGGTCATCATAACTGGCTCCCATCTCATCCTCCCCACCTCCTAATCGTCTTGATGAGGATGGTTAACAAATTGTGATTGATAAGAGGAATGCCAAATCTTATGATATTTGCATAGAGCCTCAATACTCTCGTACATGAATCTTTCGTGTTTCCAAACGTCATTCACCAGAGCAATCCAGTTTGGAACACCAGGAGGCTCCAGAGCCATCCATCCCCACGCTATGATCACCTTAGCAAGCGCGGTTAAATTGAATATATATTTAAAACACTATCTTATTAAAGTATTTCTCAAATATCAGCCTTAAACATGTCCTCTACCACATTTGCAGTTTATCTGGTAGCACAACTGGTTACAAATGCGCACAAGCAGGTGTGAAGTTGTAACAATGAATAATGAATAAACTGCATGTCTGGCTTTTGCAAATGAAGACAGAAGAACTCAATCATTGAGATTTGGACTTATTCACCAGGGCAGCTCTGCACCAGCACCACCCTTAGCTATATCTCCTCAGGAGACCAAGGGGCTCATTTACAAGTGGACGTATTTGTGCTCCAAAGATATGTAGGAAAGGACTGATTTTTTTTTTTACGTGCACAAGTTTATTCGGGTGTACTCCCCAGCCTTGGAAGTGGCACCCACATTGCTGCTGCTCCTGACCTTGGCAGGTGGGAGTTGGGGGCAGTGTCCAATCACCACCCGCCCCTCATAACACGGACATTGAGGTGCCAACATGAAAGAAGCTGCTGACTGCTTCTCCTACTAGCCAGCGGACGGCGCTCCATGTGGGGGCACCACAGGGGCATTAAAATCACTAAGGGCCTGATTCATTAAGGATCTTAACTTGAGAAACTTCTTATTTAAGTCTCCTGGACAAAACCATGTTACAATGCAAGGGGTGCAAATTAGTATTCTGTTTTTCACATAAGTTAAATACTGACTGTTTTTCCATGTAGCACACAAATACTTGATAGCTTATTTGTACACTGAAATTTAAAGTTGATATTTGTGTGCTACATGAAAAAACAGTCAGTATTTAACTTATGTGCAAAACAGAATGCTAATTTGCACCCCTTGCATTGTAACATGGTTTTGTCCAGGAGACTGAAATAAGAATTTTCTCAAGTTAAGATCCTTAATGAATCAGGCCCTATATGAGTAAAATGATGCTACTCATTCAGTTGTTTAGGTGGATCCAAACCATTGGCGACCTAAGCAGCCACCTCTGTTTCCTAATGGTAGTGCTGGCCTTGCCAGCCCCCCAGTAGCAGATATACACATTACACATTGTAAACCTTCTCACATTTAGAAAGAAGCAACAGACCATAGTGCAGGGTAAATCAGAATGCACACAGAGTAAGAGTCTTGTGTTTGATATTCCTGACTAATAAAATGATCAGATACCAATATTTTCCCATTATCATTGTAACGTCAATCTGCTCATTTGTTTCTATTAACTTGAGGAGAAATGCTGAAACTCTGCTGCACAGGAAGCGGCTATTATGAAGGTGTTTGCCAAGGTCCTGACTGTTGAAATCAGTATACAACATAAAATACAGGGCAGCAGTTCAAGTTCATGTTATTTTATAAAAATGACCCTACTGGGATCATGGTGAAATTTAAGACCATCGTATTCGTACTGCTGCAACTTTCTCAAAACGACTCTGCACAGTTTCTAGAGAAAGCAGATTAGTATTTCATAAGAAGCAGTTCACTTTCACTTCAAAAGCAGTTTGCTAGATCTTGCCATTCATATAGCTGAAAAGGAAAACCTAGAAAATCATTTACTTTTATTACAGCTATCTGATTTAGGGCCATAGATCTTAAGTGTGGCCACTGTGGCTGCCTCCACAGTGACTAACTGCTGCTGAGGGACCAGAGATCAGCTAGTTATAATTAGTGAGATTACTGGCTGTCATTTTCTAATTTTCAACATATAATTGGCTGTTGGGGATTAACAGAGAAAAGGCAGCTAGCAACGCTATCAATCACCAATCCGGCTCCTTCAGATTCCCTTTATTGCTGACTACCTCTGCTTCCTTGATCCCAAAGTGTTGGAGATTATGGAAAGGCAACAGGCATAACTATTGCATCAACAATTCTCATAGGAGGGCAGTGAGATACAGTAGAAAGGTAAGTGGTTGCTGCTTCCTGAAAGGGAGCTGGTCAGAGTTTAATGGGTGATGATTATTGGTCAAAAACTCCAGAATATTTATCAGAACATGATTTGTGTTAGTCGAGTAGATGCCTACACAAAGGTGCATGTGCTGGTGATAGGATGCAGGTTGCTGATCCAAGGGTGTGGGTATCGGTCAAAGGCTGCTTTTGCAAATGGTGCTAATTACTACTCCAAGAGTACTGCATACTGGTGAAAGATATAGGTTACTGGGCAAAACATGCTGAGTGCTGGTCAAATGGTGCTGATTACTGTCAGTGGCGTTAATGGCCCCTCTGCCACCTGGCCATACATTTCTATTCTCTCTCCCTCTCCCTGTTGGTCACTACGCTCCGCATATTATTATTATCATAGATTTGTAAGGCGCCGCAATGCTCCGCAGTACTATAGAGTAGGGAAAACAGTACATACATAAAACAGAGACATACAAGGTAGACAAACTAAACACAGACATGAATACACAGGGTATGAAGGACACTGCTCATTAGAGATCTTACATTCTAAGAGGGTACAACTGAAACAAGAGGAGCAAATGTGGTTCAGAGTGGAGATTGGGACAATTGTGAGGGTGCATTAGTGTGAATAGTGTTATCGGGGATAAGGTCACCTCTAAAACAAAGAGATGGGTTTTCAAGGAGCGTCTAAAGATTTGAAGGCTGTGGAAAAGTCTGACTGAGCGTGGTAGAGAATTCCATAAGTGGGGAGCAGCACAGGAGAAGTCTTGTAGGCAGGAGTGAGAGGTGGTTACTAGAGACGATACAAGGCGCAGGTCAGAGGTAGATCTAAGAGGGCGGGAGGGAGAGTATTGATCATTGATCACTTTTGTGAGAGCAGTTTCAGTGGAATGTTGGGGGTGGAAGCCTGATTGCAGAGAGTCCAAAGTGGAATGAGAAGAGAGAAAGTGAGACAGGCGTTTGTACACTAATCACTCAAGTATCTTGGAGACAAAGGGGAGGAGAGAAATAGGGTGGTAGTTGGAGAAAGAGTCTGGATCGAGAGATGGTTTCTTTAGAATTGGTGACATGACCACATGTTTAAAGGAGAATGGAAATGTGCCAGTGGAGAGAGACAGGTTGAAGAGGTGAGATAGAGATTGCATATAGTGGTTGCAGGGAACGCCCATAATGATATATGTCCCGTAATCTTCCGCCTACAGTCACTAAGAAGATTGCAATGGTGGCTGAAAGGTCAGACTGGAAGGTGAGCTGATAACCCTGTCTCAATCACTCCTATAACTGCACCAATGAGATGAGACTCTCAGCTGACCTTCATATTAGGAAAGGCCCTCATCACTTTTCAAAAGGTGCTGCATACTATACCGAAAAAGGTTGCTCCATTACATCCTGGACCACATGCATGTAATTATGGTGACTTAGATGAAAAGACATAGTTCAAAAGAGTTGTGACATAACCTAAAAAGAAAGTATTGCATGATGGAATATATAGCAGTTGAGGTTACTTGTTACTATGTAAAAATTATGCACAATATAGTGGGGAAAATATTGTTCTCCTGATGGGTTATATGGTCAAATTATTTCAGCCAAGCAAAGCAATGTTAAATTTAGAAATAAATCCTTTGCCATTCAAATTACAGCTTATTCCCTCAATTACATAAAACCCATACTATAGGCAGAAGTGAAGATGTACAGTTATTTCTATGAAGTCCAGCACACTGAACATGCTCTTGTTGTGCTGTTTCCCTTAACTATTATCTCTACTTATCTGTTTGCTGGGCTGTGCAGCCTAGTGGATGGCCATGAGGTAAATAAATCCTGTGAAAGATGCAAGGCAGTGGAGTAAGTACAGACAGAGGCAGGAACACTGAAGTGAGCTTGTAATGATGGTTCTCTGCCATTGTGCTCATGATACCTAGTTTGAAATATCATACATCAAAAGAACGACTAGTTATGACCGGAGCTGCCCAGTCACACACCAAATCCACCCATATTTACTAGAGATGCTCAGTCTCGGTTTCCCGAGAACCGAATATACCCAAACTTAGCAGATCCGACTACCGAGCTGAGTCGGCTCGGTACCTTCGCGCTTTTTCGGATTTAAAAAAGGGCAAAACGTCATTGTTACGTTGTCGGATCTCGGATCTCACGATTTTTGGATTCCTTTATAAGATCCAACATAACGATCGGTGGGAGGGAGGGCGAGCCCAAGGAAACTTACATCTTGCACCATTTCTCTTTTCTGCCACTGCTGTGTCCTAGATGTGCTAGGAACTGCCGTGTGTTTGTGTCATTGCTCTGTCACTTACCATCCAGCCAGGTCGCTGCAGTCTTTGACCGAAAGTGTATGAATATAATATTGTGGTGTGAGATGTGGTCAAAATTGACTGCAAATGACTTGAAATTAGTGTTATTGAGGTTAGAATCTGATTGGTTGCTTTGGGGCAACATCCCCACTTTTTCAAACCCGCAGCTTCGTAAATCTAGCCCTTAGTGAGCTTACTGAGCAGGCATTGGCATCAGTATTGGACTGCAATCACCACTCACCACTGCAAGATCATCAGAGAGAGTTGCAGGTAGAGCATTTTGATTCACACTTGATGAGGGAGCAATTTAGTTTAGTCAGATTAGGAAGACCAATGTTATGCAAACTGTTGCCCTCCAGCTGAACTACAAACCCCAGCATGCTTGGTAGTATACACCGACCCCCTCTGGAGCATGGGAGGATGGAGGGGAATTATTTATCCTTGTGAGTAGGACTGTGGGAGCCATAGGGCAGCTAGGAATTAATTTCTGCTCTATTTGTGACTTGACTGCCTGTAATAAAATTAAAGGATCGAAAAAAAATCTAAAGAACTGCTCATTGAACTCTCGGTCGTCCAACTCTTTATTAATGGGGGATGCAGAGCTGGGACTTGGAATAAAAAATAAATTGGCAAAGGGTCAAATTTAAATTATTTCTTTGTGGGTGAGGGAAGAGAGATCTATGTAAATGGAAATATGATGTCTGATTGGGGCAAGGGGCCATTTCTATTCTCTCTCTGAGTGGCACTGTGTTTGTGTATTGGATGAGGGTAGAGAGGGATGACTTCTATATTTATGATTCTGTGGAGGACATGAGTGCGCTCAGTGCTAGGTGCCTGGAGGACTATATGTTTATAGTTATATATGTGTTATAAAGTTGAGTAGGAGGAACAAAGAGAAAATGAGGCCATGTATAGGGTAAGTACTAAAAAGATATATTAGGCGCTAAAATATTGCAATACAATAACCTGTGATAGCTGCAGCTGGATGTGGGGATGGTAAACCCACACTAATATGATAAGAAGCAGAAAAAAAAGCGCAAAATATATACCAGGAAAATAAAAAATACACAAAAATGTATAGAAAAAACAAATCAGCATATATGAAAAACAAACCAATTCATTAATAAAATCAGGAGTGCATAATTCTGAACAATTAAAATAATAAGACTTAGAAACAAATTGCCATTAGGGAAAATGATATATAAGCCTGCATCCCATCTATACCACATTGGGTTGCTTATACATGATACATATAGGATATATATCATTTTCCCTAATGCCAATTTGTTTCATAGGGTAATTACTGTAAATAGTGTAGTATAATAGAAAGGTGCCGGATAATGACATAGGGAAGGTATTTTGGCATGGATGAATTCAAGGGGGGTATTGATCTTGTTATGCTTAGGCCACACCCAGAATTGGTAAGGTCCACCCCTTTCGGAGACTGTAAATAGTGAATATCCCTATCTGGGCTGTTGTCCATGTGGGTAGGGTACAGGGCAGTCATGGCTGTTGTCACAGGAAATCTGTGTTAATAAAATGTTTATTTTTCTAGTTTTCAGATTCTTCATACATGAATATCAATAGGATTAGTGAAAATAGACAAGCATACCTGTTTAACTGTATTTGTCACTCAAAAGTAGCATTGTTTAGCTATTAAAGGCTAAAAAATAAGTCCCGTACTCCCCAGTTATTGTTTCAAAATGTTGGGAGCTCAAGCTAAGAGGTGAGTTTCAACTATTGGATGTAACTTCAGCTACGATCTAATCGGAGAGCTAAAATTTATGTACGAGTATTGTCAAGACCTCATGCAGCAGTTGTACTGAACATAGTGGTTAATGGTATATTATTAAAATAAAGGTTTTTACTGGTTAGTTATTTAACAAGCATATTCACTATCTATTTTCTGCCAAAGCGAAACTGCTTAATTCTCATATAAATAGGAGGTCCGTGCACACTGCCAAGAAGAGGAGGTCCGCATACACTGCCAGTAATAAGCACTTCTCTCCAGTTGGTTGCAACCGAGATAATATACTGGTCTGTTTCAAGTGCACAGTAGAATGTAATTCATGGAAATAATCCATATTATTAATGTTTTTGTGTTACATATGAGCCATAGAGAGACAATAAAGTCACTCTTTGGACTATAGCTTCATTCTTATGGTTCACTTAGAGTGTGGCGTTGCAAACGTTTCCAAACCACTACAATCGTTACATGGCCTATAAAGGGTACATTTAATAGAAGCCATTTATGTATCTGCACCTAATTAGTATATTATAGAATGTCAAATCTTTTATACTTTTTATCTATATTATGGAAAACAATTCCAGAAACACATTACATGTAATACTATTGAACACCAATGATGCCTAGAATATATTCATCAGTGCAACATTTGTAAGGCTAGGTACACACTGGAGCTTACTCAGCCAATCAGCGCGCAAAACAACCGACATACGACCATTCGTTCAGATGTCGGCTTAGTGTGTATAATTACATGATGGTCGAAAGTGGCCCCAAAGTGCCAATTGTTAGTTCATTTGGTTGGTCGTACTGTTTAGTAACCTCGTTCCAACCACCTTACAATCATGTAATGTGTATACATTTCCGATCAATCCACAACCAACTGCTGATAGTTCCTCAAACTGTGACTCTTGGGGGCCTGTGCATGTAAATTTCTGATACCTGTACCTCTACCGGTCCGCACGTCACTCAGTAGGTAATTAGGTGATTCTAACGGTAAAGCAATAGTAGTTGTCTATTGTATTGTTGTGTATAGCATTTTTGCTTATTTAATTATACACCTTTGTCAGTACAGTCTACAAGAAAAGCGCGTAGCGTTATTTTCTATATATGTGTATTGCATATGTCTGCCTCCAATATTATTCCTCTTTGTCACTCTAGTATAGAATATAGACACATACAAGATGTGTATTAGATTTGTCTGCCTGCATAATTATACAACTGTGTACATGTATTATACAAGAAAACCACGTTTCTATGTTTTATATAGATGTGTATTGTGTATGACTGCTAGCATATTTATACACCTATGTATATGACAATGTATCTTGCACATGTGTTTTGTAATCCTGTACATGTATATTCAAAATTCTACAGGGACCACATATGTTGTTTCAGTGTGTACAAAATCCACATCTTTAACACAACAAAATGGCTGTGAAAAGTCGCTGCCTGAACGGTCGGTCGTTTGTTAATTGTTTAAAACTCCAAAAACATACTGGTATGCTAATTGGCTGCTAACAAAATTGACCTAGTCTGTGTGTCTGTGTCTGCCTGTCTGTGTCTGTCTGTCTGTCTGTCTGTCTGTCTGTCTGTCTGTCTGTCTGTCTGCCTGTGTGTGTGTGTGTGTGTGTGTGTTAGGGAATTTAGACTGTAAGCCCCAATGGGGCAGGGACTGATGTGAGTGAGTTCTCTATACAGCGCTGCGGAATTAGTGGCGTTATATAAATAAATGGTAATAATAATAATAAAAATAGTGTGTACGCATGAATCGCCCGAGCGATCGGACCTTCAGTCCAGTCTTTAGTAAAATCATTGTAGATAACATGTCGGTCAGAAAGTTCTTCAGTGTGTTCCTAGCCTAACTGTCTATAGTATGTGCGATCCTTGCTGTCCAATCAGAGAACACACAGCATCTCCTCTGATTGGTCCACATGGTGCAGTTAGCTGCCCTTCTGGCTGGCTGACAGGAAGGGGCAGGGAATGCTGAAGGGGGGAGTAATGAAAATGAGGCAATGTTTAAGTTGATAGAGGGGTAGGGGGTTGATAGAGGAAAATGGTACTTATGAGGGTGAAAGAGAATGATTATGGTGGGGTAGGGTGATGAAGATGGGAGAGATGTATAATGGGACTTAAAACGGTTCTGATAGTTATCCATTAGCCCATACTTTACTTAAAGGTGGTGATGAAAAAGCAAGGATCCACGGTATGCTGTACCGCAGTCCTAGGGTGTTTTTGGGATCGGTTTAACATTTCCCTGATATCCTGTCAAATAAGATTTACCCTGAGAAGTAAGTGTTTCAGACAAATATCATTTATGTGCAGCTTCCAGAGAAGAAAGAATATAATAAATCTGGGCATTGTGTGCCATGTTACTGAACGTTCTTGCATGAAAGCTATTTATTGCAGTCTCTTGTCTGCTTGCCACCCTACAGTTCTGCAGAGGTGAAGTACTCACCCAAGTGGAAAACCCAACTTGGATTACATTATAGTCTACATTATAGAGGCGGCGGTCCGCCCATTGCCGCTTTAAAACCGGCAATCTCACTCTGGCCATTGTAAGTGATCGTCATTCGCCCTGGAGACATTTTTGAAAGTCGCAATCTACAGCTGACGGCAAGAAACATGTGGGGAATATGTCACTCATGTGGTAAGTCTATATTTCATCCTTGTCGGCCTTAGACTACTCAGATTTTTTAGGTCGGCCTAAGTTGTGTCGGCATTCTTACAGACTACCACGGTGCATGTATATATATATATATATATATATATATATATATATATATAGAGGAATAAAGGAAACACGGCGCCACATAGTGTATTACCACAATATTAATACGTAATATAGTGAGAGAAGTTAAGGTGTGATAAGTCAGAGGCACACTCAAAATTGTAACAACTCTCCAATATGAAGGATGGAACCGAAAAGGTGATTAGAGATGCACACAAGTGACAGCACAGAGATATATAGATAGATATCAATCAATTTATAGATGAATCTCCACAGCGCTCATCATTCCATTTTCACCTCCTGATGAAGTCTGAACATTTAAACAGACGAAACGCGTTGAGGAGTGTCTGAGGACTTTTTTTAGTATCGTTTGGACATCGTGGTACTAGCGTGGCGGGAGCGCTGTGGAGATTCATCTATAAATTGATTGATATCTATCTATATATCTCTGAATGCATCCCAGATGAGTACCAAAAGATACCATTATATGCTTTTTACCTTGTCTTTTTATGTAAGTGTGATACTTACTGTTTATTAGTAAAATCTGATTTTTACAATATTACACTATATGAGTTTTTTATTGCTCCTATGATGCTGAGGTTCCAGTCCTAAACGAGATTATTCATTTGGATGAGTGACGTTACTGGTAACATCTGTACAGCTTTGGAGACATCATTTCAACTGATACTTTCACCTTCTAGTTCTACCATCTGGTACGCAGATATATAGTTATTAGTGATTTTATCTGTGGCATTTGATACAGTGTGCTGTCACTTGTGTGCATCTATAATCACCTTTTCGGTTCCATCCTTCATATTGGAGAGTTGTTACAATCTTGAGTGTGCCTCTGACTTATCACACCTTATCTTCTCTCACTATATTACGTATTAATATTGTGGTAATACACTATGTGGCGTCGTGTTTCCTTTATTCCTCTATAGATTTTCCAGACTTACCTCCTGTTTTGGAACTGGCTGCCTCCTGTACATTGGACTTTGGGTGTATTTATCCCGCCTAGTGACTGTATACAGAATAGGGTTACGCGCCCCCTTTTATGTGGTATCTGTTGTTTGCATCAATATATATATATATATATATATATATGTATATGTACATATGTACTGTATTTCCCCATGTATAAGACGCACCTTAATTTTGGGGCCCAAAATGAAAAAAAGCTTCCTGAGATGACTGGGGTCTCCCACTGCCTGCTGGACGTCCCGCGCCATCTCATGCTCTGAGCATGCTGCCCTCCTGGCGGTTTCCAAATTCCCGGGTGCCCCCACATTCTGAGAGTCCACCCTGGCCCTGGTGGTTTCTAGCTAAGTGCCTTACCTCTACCTCTCGGAGCGCCTATCACGGCAATTGTGGCCTGTTTCCGGTGGAGACCAGGAGCTGGAGTTGGAACAGCCCGGCGGACCCGCTACTTCCGGTTACTCGGCGGGACTTCTGGCAGGGACACGCTGTTCCATACAGCCAGCGGGGACTCCTCTCTCCTCTCTCACATCCAGGTGCCGACTTCTTCATTGAGGTAAGTAAGACTTGCAGTGTATAAGACGCACCTTTTTTTTAGACCCAAAATTTGGGGGAAAAAGGTGCGTCTTATACATGGGGAAATACGGTATATATGTGTATATATATATATGTATATATGTGTATATATATATATATATATATATATATATATATATATATATATATATTTATAGCAATCATAAATTATCCATTGTACAGTAAGTCTCTAATATAAACCACTAAACCACCTGCTTGTCGCCTTCAAAGCTATAAATAAATGTCTCACATGGAAATTCAATACGTGTTTACATTATCAGTTTAATTTCTGTCTAAAGGACTGTATAAGTGTGATTAAGGTTTTTGCATTAAATGCATATTTATGTACGAAAATGCACAAACATTAAATGTGGTACTGGCTTCACAAAGTAGCATTTGCTTATTACTTTACATTTGAATACCGCAAAATTGTTGCTTTTCTTGATATTTCAAGGAAATTTAAAACTGTGGGAACTTAACAAATCTGCATTGGAAGCATAATTGGGTCAAACAAAGCCAAAAAAAAGTTGCTTATTGCTACGTTTGATGCCAGCTGTTATTTTTTTCACTGCCATGTTCTACTTCAAACCTCAGTCAACAAAAGGACTATGTAACGGCTGCTAATACTACGTGTCAAATGACAAAACCATGAGATGTGGTGATGCTGTGGGCAGAGGGAATTTAGTAATGAGAAATAGCTGAGGAAATAAGGTTTGTTCTTGCAGGAACAGGAGAGGTCTTGCGGTAATCTAATTAATGCTTTTTGTTTTATAAATAGGCTGTACAGCGTCAGGGAACATTTTTTTTTCTTTTCCTAAGATCTCCTCCCTCTATTATATAACTAAATATGATGCATTCTGCCGGGCTGCTTAGCTAAATAAAAAAGCCGCCCGTTAATAATGGCTGGTTGGCTTGGCGGTAATAATGGCTGGTTGGCTTGGCGGTAATAATGGCAGATTGGCTTGGCTTTTTGGATGTGTGACTTGTCTCCTTCATCGGTCCTTAAAATTTCAAAGTCAATCAAAACACATTCAACCTTAGCTTCTTGCCAACACTCTTGGTCATCTGCTTTGAAGCAGAAAAACAGCCAGCGAGGCTTTGGTCAAATGAATTTAAAATAAATATGGTGTAATTTTCCTTGAATATTGAACTATTTTCCATGAATATCAAGCTTGGTTAAAATTTATTAATAAAGCTTCTCTCCCACACTGCCTCTGTAATTTACATAGTCTTCCCATTTACAAGGATGTACTATATATTTGGAATTCACTATGATCTATATCAGTAATTAACCACCCTGCACCATCAGACTTACCACCAGTCCATAAGATGGTACATAATATAACTCTGAATGCTGCCATTCAATATCCTTCCTGGATACACACATGTTTACCTTATGCTTGCTTGCTTGGAAATTTTCCTGGTAGATGAACACAAATTTTGTCTACTTTATAGTACCCATAGTGGGATTGTTGTATATTTTACTATAGGACAGTGCTTAACTTATTTCTGTATTTTATATTAATTTCGCTTCCCCTCCATACTCTTCCATCCTATGTGGAACTACAGTGTATCCAAAATTGTAATAAAGGAACACGAAGATCAGGTGCTATGGTACTGTTCATATAATATTGATACTTGCAGGAATCACCGGTCATTATGATCATATCCTCTTGTCAGCCCTCCAGCATTCTCACACTGCAACATGCTTCCAAAACAATAAATATGTTTAAAACAATGATTCAATAATCTTTCATCCACCTGAAAAGAATCCCCCAGTGTGTGAAATAAAAACTCTTACGCATTTCGCTGCTGTTTAGCTACTTCCCCAGAGGTGTCTAATAGTGAGGTTAAGTCACAGAACTTAAATTGACTCCTCAATTACCATATTGTTAATTGAACAGTTGGTTACAAACACATAGCTTCACTTATTCACCGATGAATAAAATATATATTTTTATTTTTTTTAAAAAAAAGGTAATATTATATTTAAGAAGCACACTGAAATTCATGAGTATTTGAAAGATGATCAATAGAATCTTTACAACACAATATAATAAAAAAAACTCAACATCACAAAAAGATGTATAAAACATAATAATATAAAATATAAATAAAATAATATAATATAATATAATAATATAAAAACTCAGGAAAGAACCATGTGCTTTACCTACAAGTGGGGTAGCTTCCCGCTTCATAGTGATCTTGTATCTTAATAACAATGATATAGCTAATATAACATGAAAGCATATATAAAAGACTCTCATATGGATTCATGTTATTCTTACTTAGAAACATAAGGCTCATATAAAAAATATAATACTCGCTTGTAGATCCATACCCTTGAGCCATCCTACAGTTATCATTCAGAGAAACCTGAAGTGACAGGGAACAACAAGCAAGCAACAAATAGGAGAACTCATGTCACTGACAATAAAAATATTTAAATCCACAATGGTTACAATATAGATAAATATAAAAAATATATTTAAAAAATCATACATTGTGTTCATAATACACACTCAGCATTGGTATTATACCACACCAACATATACCAACACGTGCAATTAAATAAATTGCAATTAAAAATAAAAAATAAAATATCCCACATACCATTAACCATAATATCATACACATTAGAAATGTGTATGCAAAACATGCCACTCATTCTGTTCATAGTACCATGAAACAGATAGGAGTCATTCCCTAGGATAAAAGATCAACAAAAGAAGGCATACATGTATAATTTAGTATCTATATAACTGTTAAAGACCTATTTGCTATTAATGATAATGATATTAAATAAAGATGAAATTAAAAGTAATAAAGAATGATTGTGACCACTACCATATGCATATCATATTAACTGGTAATTATATAACTACTATAGTTATATCATCCTAATATAAAAACAATTTTACTCTTTTATAAACTAACACTTATTACAATTAGAAATATTACATATCCATAATATTGGACCCTAAAAGAACCTAATAGTCCAACCATACTGGCAATTCATGAAACACAAAAGTATGACTCTCTGGGGCAGAGAATAATAAAAATACTGAAAAGCAACATTAAAATTAGATAAATGTAAAGATTCCACTTATGGAGCATCAGTTGCTTTGTTGAGTTCCCTGGATGTACTAGACCAAGTTTGAACATTCAAATGGGGGTATACAATTGTCCGTGAGCTGTTTATTTTTCCCTGCAGCATAAAAAAAAAATCTCCTGTGGGTTTTTAAGTGCAATAGCGACCATTTTTAGTTAGCGCAGCGCGAAAACTCATGCAATTCAATTGAAAAAGAGGGAACGCTGTGCGTTAATCATTGTGTTTGCGAGTTTTTAGGGGAGTGAAGGGGAGTTTAACGCGGTCATGTATAACACAAAAAAAGGACTTGCATACATTTTCAAACATTAGATTGCATTACACATTGATAATATCTACATTACAGTATTTTCTTTAGCATATTTTTGTATTTAACTATTTTTTAACATAGAATCATCTTATACATGTCAAAACACATTACCACATTCATATTTGTACCAAAAACATACATAAATATAATTAATTATTGATTTTATTTTTTTATTTTTTATTTCATTATTTTTTCACAAGAAAATCAACTTTTACATGTTAGGCATTAGTGAAAAACATAATTTAACTTTTTTTTCACATTATTATATGGTTTTAAATAGTTTTCAGAGGTTTTTTATTTTTATCACACCCAAAAGAGGTGCGAGATAAAACAGCATATTTGCCTGTTTAACGCGCCGTGTTAAAAAACAATTGAATAGCTTTTAACGCGGCTGCCTCTCGCACACCCTATACTTTCAATAGACCTTCTACTGGACCGCGAGAGGACCATTTCATGAAAAAAAATGTAGCGTTAAAAATAGAATTGAATCGCGGGTAAAGTTAACCGCTCAATAAAAAACAGTGTTAAAATGACAACGCTGACAATTGAATACCCCCCAAAGTCTCACTCTGTTAATGTGGATCATAACTCAATCAGCAGCAGAGTCCTGAAGCGAAATTCATTTGCCAATGACATGTAAAATCTGTGCTTTAAATTGTCTAGAAAGCAGAATTATATTATGATAAACAACATGAGATTGGCTAAAATTCACACAAATCATATTTTCATTTGTATTTTAATTTGTTATACATATTATTTAACTCTATGCAATTTTAGTATTGCATAATATGGAAAACAAAACGGCTAACTATTAGGTATTTGAGAGAATAGCGTGAAGCTTTTGGAGAAGGAAGGCAAAAACATTTCTCTTGGCAGAAGGCAAAATTCAGAGTTAAATCATATTTCTGGTCTTTGTGGCCTAATTTAACAGAAGGCTAAGTGTCGGAAGAAGGAGAAGTTCTCTTTATATTGACACATGGATCCTTTCACCTCTCAGTTGCCAATTCAAATATCTAATAGACATTGCGACTTGAGGTCTGCTCTTTGGTTTTAATGCAATGGGTTGATAGGTCTCTAACAGTTCCCAGTGGATGGGTATCCACATGACTGAGAAAACACCACAACATATGGCATTAATTGGCACGTTATTGGACGGATTTAACTAAATCAAAAATCAAAACAAAATGAGACTTTCAAATGTCACCTATCAGATTTGCATTCAGCCCTTTAGAAGTTTAATTATTACAATTATTATTCGTATTATAATTATAATAATAATAATTATTATTATTTGTATTATTTATGTTATTATTGTTATTATTATTATTATTATTATTTAAGTTGTAAAAAACTCTGTATGTTTCTAGAAATCTACATGGAATACCATTTATTGCAATAAATGTTATAGCATGATCTCTAAATATTTGCTTGGTTTAACATAAAAAGATTCATAAAAAGCTGACCATTTAGAGGTCAGTTCTAGCCATCAACATATATTGTGCCATATATTGTGACTTTAAAAAGAATGGGCATGGATGTATAACGTGACTCTTTTCACTTTTCACCTTACTTCTACATTTTAGAATACAAAAAGGCCTACACAATATTTACTTATCCCCAATGCTTTGGTGGAAAACTGTTCCCTTATTGGTTTATTTTCATCTTGCTAAAAACTTGAGAAGTATTTTAAAATAATTATTTTATTGTATCGAAACCACGATCTACAAAACTGAAAGAGATCTACTACAACTAAAAAAGTTAGTGTCCTCGTATCTTCATGTGTTTTGTCATATACTCTCCAACTGAGCAATGTCACACATAAGAGTCCATTGATCGATTACACATAGGAAACAGATAGATCGGGTCAGCACAATCGTTGTTTCTTGCCTTTGGCAAATCACACTTAAGAATTGAAACTCCGTATTTCTGCATATTTGTATTTAGCGGTTACATAGCTTTCATGGCCGCTGACCAATTTAGTTAGTTGTCATTCATGGAAACTGCTAAACGTGAACTTAAGAGTTTCGTTCTAATGTCTAAAAGACACAACAATCCCTGATACGGCGCCAAGATAAAGATGAATGGTAGACAAACATAAAAATAATAAAAAAACGGTAAGGATATATAGAAAATATATAAAAAAGAAAAAAAAGAATAGAGTCAAGAGGTCGGGCTGCTGCAAAACCAAGGTGGCTGCACCGCACCTGTAAGCATACAGTAACAAAAACTAATATGCAGCGCTCACAACTAAGCTGACTAAAAAATATATAACAATAAAAAATACGAACAAAAACAAATGTGAGGTCACGGATCGCCAAATGAGTATAGTTTTTTTAATAGTAAACATGGTAATAAAAAACATATAATACTAACCAATCAAATTGATATACATGACATTAACATATATGGAACTATCCCCATAGAACAAATCACAGTGCACTGTGATATAATAAACATAAAACAACGTCCATCGATTGTTTATGCAAATCAGCGCTACTACGTATAGAATATTACGTTCTAATGTCCCTTTAAATATAGCAAAAGTGTATTTTGATTTTAATTTAATGTAATTTGTTGGCATATATTCAGTATTTTTTTAAATGTTGCATAAATATTGACAACATAGAGACATAGCTTAAAACATTCTCTTTAAGTGCATTGAAATACAGAGGCTAGTGTGCTGCCGCACTTAGCAAATTGCGAAGCAACTATATATAAATATACATATATCTAATGTATATAAGCCTAGCGGCGTGTGTTAGTGTGTGTGAGTGTGAGTGTGTGAAAAAAACTATTTTCTCAGAAAGGGCTCATCTAATTGACCTGAAATTTGGTATGCTGACATTATTTGACAAAAAAATTATAATAGTGAAGTCAGTTAACTTCCATCATCCCCCCTTCCCCCGTGGGAGGGGTAGTGAAGGCTAAATTTACCAGTTGAGGGCTCAAACTCTTGACCGTGTGGGTATTTATTTACCAGAGTCTTTGGTCATGGACAATTGTATGTTGCATTTTCACGAGTACGGAGAAGCAGTGATGTGAAAGTGCAGGTTATGAATACTGCCCTTCAAGGAAGACTGATTGAGCACAGCGATAAGGTGTTTAGCAGAAACGTTGTGTATCGAGAGGTTTTAGAACAGTAAGACGATGGAGATTAAGGATTTGGCGATGAAGATGAAGGATGAGGTGATGGAGAAGAATGATGAGGTGGTGACATGTGGACAAAACCACGTTAAAAAAGGGCGCTTACGTCGGGAAGTAACGCTCTCCCCCTGAGGAGGCCTGGCCTAGCCCCAAATGCATGACAAGAACCTTTTTAACACCTTAAGTAGCTTGATTTGACTAGAATGCATGAGTATCATGCATGGGTTAACTTGTATATGTATATATATATATATATATATATATATATATATATATAGATGCATGTAGCCCACCCACAGAGAAGCAGTTCTAGCTCCGGATGAGAGCTCTAGAAATACAACTCATGATAGCACTGATGGCCTTTCTGCAGAAAGAAAGCTGAAACAGCAGCTCCTTGGAAGAAGCAAATCTCCCGTGACTTGGAGTTGACAGTATTCTCAATAAAGCTTTTCTTGGCTGTGAAAGTAAATTGTACATGAAGGCTTTTGGAACCACATAAATTTATTGTGAAATTAGAAGCTTTTAGCTTTGCTACACACACAGAGGAGATCATTTGCGAAGTGCATTTGTTTTAACAGTTCGCCTGGATGGTCCACGCAGTGCACATGGAGGTGCATCCGTACCGTCCACTCTTGGATGATGACATTGAATCATATTGCGCTGAGAGTTCCTCGGGAACAGTTTGCTTCATCTGTGTGGTTTCTTTTGTTCCGTATGGATTATGGCGGATCAATAAAAGAAGAAGATTGAAGATATGTATTTATTTATTACACTGCACCGCAGAAAAAAATAAGGGACGAAATAAGTATATATTATTAAATATAGGGGGCACTATTATTCATGACAAAATAAAACAGACACTATTATAAGGGTGCACTGATATTTATTATATAGTATAACAATTTACTATTATTTCTTATTTAATTTAAGGGGCACAATCAGTTTTTATTCTATACAAGTGGGCACAATCAGTTTACATCTACTATAAGGGGGCACATTCATTTAATACTTAATACAATAGTGCACAAGATTTATTTTATTTTGCAGATATGCACAGGCCAGGGGTACCAGGTGAGGACCAATGCTACTTATCATTCCACCCTGTCATATAATTGTGAGGACAGCGAAGCACAGCTGATGCAATAATACTCTCTTTTATTATCTTCTATAGAAGCTCAACTCCCCAGTAAGAGGAACCTTACTGCTCGCCGGGCCAGTGCAGAGTCTCTCTGTGCCTCCACCGGTCTGGGGGCTTTCTTATATAGAAAAAGCCCTGATGAAAACTCCTGTTTTTGTTGGATTTAGGGCATATCACCAATTGATATATAGACCCAAAAAAATCATACAAAACTATATTTGCAATTTATCGATTAAATAAAAAAATAAAAAAAATAAAGTCATAAGATGAATGTTTTTCTCTAGAACTACTTCCGTACTTCTGAGGTATTGCTATCCTCTCCTAAAATTCTAATCTTTTATAGAAATTTGGATATCGCTTGTAAACAAACCTACAATTATTCACTGGGTTCTAGACAGAAATTATTGAATTCTGTTAATATAAAATTAATAAAAATTTAAATTCCTTTACTTATAAAATTAATTAAATTCAGACAAAACCACACATCCTGGTTCCATAACAGTATAATGCTAAAGCTCATATGTTGATCCTATATCCCAATTAAATTGAGTAGCACAACTTATAGACTCTGCAATCTGGCAATATTATATCTGAAACCCAGAACAGAGTTCCAAATAAATTAGCAAACCACTGTCCACAGAACAGGAACAAATCACCCTAGTTTATCCACAGATATTTAATAACCCAATCCTGGGAACTTTACTGAGTTATCCTGTGGCCTGTCGGTACAACATCTCACCAGATTGCACAATTTTTTTTTGTATGTAAGAATTTTTTTCCAAAAAGGTGGCTATCTTATGTGATGTGTCTTAAAAGAATATTTAAGAGAACACAAACATCACATCTGTAATAAATTACAGACGCATAGTGTCTCATGTCACTTTGGAAAATTCAACCAGGGAAACCCAAAGGGATTGGGTATAATAGGATTGGAACATGTGAAGACAACACATAGAGGAGGAGACAGATATGAGCAATATTGCCAGAGAGGCTCTTTGGATATTTAGGCTAGAGACCTTGCATCAAGAGGGCACCAATGAGACAATTGAATTTAATGATAACGGTTTAAGAATTCTCCAAAGGTTTTTAGAACCTTTGGAGAATGGGTATAAATTTGAGAATATACATTAAAATTAAATTAAAATAAGTGAACTTGCATTTTAGATATTTGGTCTGTGTGTTAGGATATGTGACTTTTGATTGATTAACAAACACCACCGGATAATGTTTTTTCTTCTATTAAGTTATATAATAATTTTATACCATTGATATATCACTGATTAGAATTGTTCCCAATGGGGGGCAAATTAAGGAGAAGACTAGATGCAGTAAACTAGAGGTATTCTACAGAAGTACATCTTTAAGAGAAAAGGTGGTTTATTTTGTATATATTGACATGTGTTCTGTTCTGTATTGGGGTAATTATGGATAAGCTATATCGTCTGGGACATGAGTGAAATTTGCTATAAGTATTAAATGAAGTGCTTGGCGTCCTTTTCCACCCTCAAATCTCAAAGCAGGTTAGGCCAGAAATTGAGAACATATATACAGACATTTCAACTTATATCACATCTCCATGAAGACTGTATAGACAGTGATTACTTCTTAGGCTAGGTACACACTACAGAAATTTTCTCCTGATGTGTTATCTATAATCATTTTACCAACGATTGATTTTAAAAAAAAGTTTGATTACCATGTCCATTCATGTGTACACACTATACATGTTTTACAAGATTTACTTTCAGATCTGTGCTCTTCATCTGTCATAACCATCGGCTGAAAAGAGATGGAGATCCTGATCGTGAGTGCATACTGTTATGCTCAGGGGAGTCTCTCAGTCAGTATTAGCACTAGCTTAGCAGTGCGCGGAGTCTAACAGCCTCTCAGGTCTTCACCAAGATCTTCCGCAGGATGGGCTTGGCTGCTGAGAAACTGCAGGTCTCGGCCCCTACTAAGCCTACAGACGTGAGAGACAGGCAGACAATCGGCAATATAATACTGGAACGGTACCTGTAGCCGAAGTCAGATGTACATCGGAGATTCCTTCAAGGAGTAGTGAAGTACAGCCGGGTCTAGTACACAATAGCAGATGTCGGTAGTGCCAAAGGAAGATCCAATAGATTAGAAAAGTCCAAGTCGGGTCTGGTACACAGAAGATGACAGTTGGGCCAAAGGGAAGTCCAGCAGAATAGTGAGGTCCGAGCTGGGTCTGGTACACAGGAGCAGAAGACAGCCATGCCAAGGGAGGTCCAATCAGATAGTCTGGACCAAGCCAGGGTGAGTATTACACATACACACTGCAGAATAGGAACGACATTGTGCCATTGCTGGACCAGACTTTTAAGTCATTTTGAAAAGCTCAATCAATTATTTCATGTGCTTTGGAATGATAATCAATCCTCTTTCTAGGGTACACACTACTGGGATATCGGGAAATTCAGTCGTTCAGCGTCCAATTGACCCAATAATCGAATGAAAACACTGCATTGTGTGCCCAGCCTTACATTATACCTCTTAAAACCTCTATTTAATTGTAAATTCTAAATTGTTACAAATTTGAGGCAACTAGTAACATGACTAATGAGATCATGTATTCAGCAGGGAAGGAAATAGAGGTTCTGTTGTTCAGTAGTGACAGAAAGAATCTCCTTCTTCTTGTTGATCTCCCTTTATTTTTTTATACAATAGATAGACAGTTATGGAAGCATCAGTATTTTACATTATTGAGAATTGTGTTACATGTCTTGTCGGAGTGTTACTGGAGTTTTATCTTTGATAGATACGGATGTAGAAAATCATGAAATATGGATCTACGATGACAGAATTTCCGATGAAAATTCCTGTTTTTGCTGGATTTAGGGCATTTCACCAATTGATAAATAGACCCTAAAAAAAAATCATACGAAACTACATTTTAATTTATTTTTATTGATTAAATAAAAAAATAAAAATAAACTGAGCATATATGGTGAAAAAAAAGTCATGTTCAGTTGAGTGTTTTGCAAGAACTACCTCCGTGCAGAGAGGCATCTCTCTGATATATGTATATTGCTGGTATATTTAGAGATATTTGGCTGCTGGAAAACCGAAGGTCTAGAATTAGTAGGTGTTGTGATAATGTACATCTTCTATTGAAGTGACCAATGAGGATTAAAAAGGTTAAATTGTATTATACTGTGATTAAGAGTCTCATGTTTAAGACAGTATATGTATTTAATGCATTTAAAAGAAATAAATCTTTCTGATAGAAACTGTTTTTTCATGTAGAACACAAATATCAACTTTAAATGTCAGTGTAGAAATAAGATATCAAGTATTTGTGTGCTACATAAAAAAAACAGTCAGTATTTAACTTATGTGCAAAACAGAATACTAATTTGCACCCCTTGCATTGTAACATGGTTTTGTCCAGGAAACTGAAATAAGAAGTTTCTTAAGTTAAGATCCTTAATGAATCAGGCCCCTAATTCCTCACAAGTGTGGACTGATAAATTAAAGGGTGGGCATATCCATCCTATTTATCCACACATTGAAGGGAATACTTTATTTATCAGTCCACACTTATGGAAAAGTCTAATATGAGCGCAAAATGCACCAATAACTTTTTCATAATTAAAGATCAAAAGACCCCGAATGCGATGGTGTCAGAACAGCTATTCCTTTGACCAATTCTCTGATATTTTCCTGGCTAAAGACATATCCTAAAAGGTAGCCATCTTTTCAGACAGTAGTTCTTATACAAGGATTAACATCATGCACTTCAGTGAGACATTGTAGCTACAGGATAACTCAGTAAAGTTCCCAGGATTGGGTAACTAAACATCTGTGGATAAAACTAGGACGATTTGTTCTTATTCTGTGGACACTGTCTTGTTAATTTATTTGGATTTAATATTGCCAGGCTGTAGAGTATATAAGTTGTGCTGCCGAATTAAACAGAGAAATAGGATCATGACATATGAGATCTAGTGTACAACTGTTATAAACCAGGATGTGTGGTTTTGTCTCAATTGAATTTGTTTTATAAATAAAGGAGTTTTAATGTTTATTCTAAGATTGTCAAGCCAATTCTTATTGTATTATCAGAATAATTCAGCCGTATTACTATACAAAGGTAATGTTATATAAACAGGATTCAATAATTTCGGTATAAAATCCATTGGTTATTGGAGGTTTGTTACAGAGCGCTGTCAATTTTTGCATACAAGATTGAGTGCAACGATGAAAGTTGAGAACTATATGGGATCTATAAGATACTGTATGTGTATTCTAGAACACTGTGTTCTCTCCTGAAACTATCATTTCCTTACTGCAGCTGAGCATGGATATATAGATAGTATATAATGATTTAACTGTTTTCACAAACAGAATGCTCCAGAGGGACGGGTCAGGATATAATAATGAACTTTAGCCAAGGTAGATTTATGATTATTGTCTCTATGATTCAGCCATGTGTTCCAGCTACTGCGATCATTGTACATTTCTTGTTTGGACATCTGTAGTGATAATGAGTAAAGTTGCTGTACTCTATTCAAAGAAATCAACACACATAAATAAAAAAATAACACATGCACTATAAGTTGCCAGCAAGAACAATGACCCACAGTGAGGGGTCAAAATAGTTTTATACAAACTTGGAAGCATCTTGGAAAGTTTAAGATTCTGTGTTCCTGGTAAACAGCTGTATTGTGAAGTAATTTCAATATCATAATTAATTTACCCAAACATAAATAATAAACTGAAAGCGCTGGATATGTAAGGTCAATGTACCGTTATCTGGCTAAATTTCCTGTAACTATGGAATAAATTGTCCATTAATATATTTTTCTTAAAGGTGATCAATCATCATCAAAAACAGATTACATTCTTTCTTAAGATATTTTTAGGAACAGATTTCTCCATGTTTAAAGTTATAAAATTGTGTTTGGAAATAATAAATATATCCATTGAGGTATAATTTATACTATATGTTTTAATAAAATGATGTTTACAGTATCACAGAGTCATTTCTTTTTGTTTAAACTTAGAGATGATTTCACAATCTCTCTCCCACAATAAAGAAATCCATAATTTTGAGGTTCATTAATATTGTTATCGACAGAGTGATGTTGATTAAGACAGATAAACCTAAACGGATCCTAAAACTAATATTATATTTAAGTCACCCTAATTTTAAATTATCTCTCTGCAATTGTCTAATGGAAATATTTATAGATGAAGCATAGTATGGTTATTATAGGAGTTTCCATATTCCTACTAAGGTGTTACTAAGTCTGCTTGTAGACTGCCAGTATTTCTCATCTCACCTCCTCCTGTCAATCTTATTTATTTATGATAATGCTCTCATAATAATACATTGGGGTGAGGTGTAGTGGCAAGGGGTAAGAATGGCACAAGTGGGAGCATGGTCAAGTTCCGGAGTTCAGAACATATGACAACGCAGGCAAATAAGTGGCAGACAGAACTCCCTAAGTAGGGTCGGTGCACGGTTTCTCGGCTCCCTAGGCAAATCTTGAGCCTGACGCCCCTCCTGCCCCCAATTCCAACTTTCTAGCCCCTCACACACTAGACGTTTGTAAAAACGTTTGTAAAATAAATATAGTAACTCTTACCTCCTCCTGGCTGGCTGGTAAGGCTGCAGTCCGGGTGTACTGATGTCCAGATGTACTGATGTCTGGCCCAGGATGCTGTCCAGGCTTCACTGATGCCCAGGAGCAAATACAGGATTTCAAGAGGGGAGGCTTTAAATGTTACATTTCAGAACAAAGCAAAAAAGAACTTGACTTCACTCACCTGTTATATACTGACATGTCCTCCGCTGCTCTCCAGCTTTTCTCACACATGCTCACCAGCTATTGTTACACATGCCACCCGTACCCATCAGCTCTCCTCACACATGCTACCTATTCTACCAGGTTTTCTCACATGCTGCCCTGCCCACTAGCTTTTCTTTTATATGCACCCCTGCCCTGGCCAGCTTTTTTCTTACATGTCCCCCTGCCCACCAGCTTTTGTCACACATGTCCCCTCACCAGTTTCTGTAGACCCCTCTCGCCACATTTTCTGGAGCCCCCACTACCCCCTATGTTCTCCAGCCCCCTTTCTTCACATTTTCTGTATCCCCCTTCGCACCCCATTTGCTCCAGCTCCCTCTCTCTACCTCTGTTTCTTCTTTTCTCCTTCTCCTCATCTCTGCTTCTTCTTTCTTGCATCTTCTTTTCTGCCTAGAGCCTCTCGGCTCCTGTCCATTGTCAGCATTGTGTTGTCACAATGCTGCCAAGAGCACCGCCTAGGGACCCCTGGCGACATGGGGAAATAGCGGGCAGGCAATCGCATCGATCGCACTGCTTGCTCAGTCTAACTAACAATGTCTCATTCAGAGACATTGTTAGTGTGGTTACCCAGCCCCCAAGAGCCCGGAGCCCTAGGCTTTGCATTTGCGTAGGTAAGGACCCTTAATTGTTCATATCCTACATACAGGCATAAATAAAACAGTGTAAAGTATATACTTTACCATATATATTGTAAAAGCACTAAATCCTACGCTGAAATGTTGTTTATTGTTGTAGTAATTCAAAGCACTAAAACTCAAAATTCATTTTTTTTATGCAACATTGTTTTATGTTACAAAAACATCTTAAAGATGTCTTGAATTGAGATCAGGGCTTTGACTTTGACACCATTTAGTTCTCGAGTAGGCATTTTTGTGCTAAACGTTTGTGCAAGTAATACCCAGGATCTTATTATTTATTTGTTTATTTAAAGCATTTTTGTCAAATTTTAAAGCAGTTGTTTTAAAATTGGCCTGATGTTGAGCTGGACTCACCTGCAGGAGATGCCTTGACGTTGGCAGGTGAGCTTATCTCAATGTAGCTATATTGTGCAAAAAAAATCTCCTATTTATGTATAAGCTGATTTATTATTTGTTTTAGAATGCCGTACTATATTTTCTTTTGTTTTCACATACACAGTGGTCTTAATTGTCCTGGCGGCTGCACTTTTTCATATGATTTTATTTACGTGTACACATTTCATTAATTTAAAGAAGCGCACCTGGTTTTCACTAATTTCTGTGTTGGATGTACACCCGATTGCTTCAGAAGCTATTTGGACCCAAAACTTTTTTAAGTTCAGTCACAATGGAAACTTTGTTTGTCTGTCTCTTGAAACTTGTACAGTAAAGCCATACTCATATATACCATATTTCTCACTGTGTGTGAATATTACTTGGACTTCAAAAGTCTTCTTGTAAACCAGCAGCCACATTTGGTGGTCTAAGACAATAGTTTATTGTTTACATCTATGACTGCACTATTGATTTGACAAAATTTACTTCTGCTCCCTAGTTTAATTTCAATATAGCCAGTTTCTTTAAAGTGTTTTGCAGTTTGTTTAACAGTTGGTTTCAGAGGTTTAGTTAGTGTTTGCGTTCCATTTATAATACTGTTGTCTCGTGATTCTTCTTCTTTGGTAAAATTAATTCCCAGTTGTCTCCCATTCAAACTTTTTTCTTTGGTTTTCATATTGATCATTATCAACAACACAGTAAACTCAATTAGCTGTGCAAATTAGTGCTAATTAGTTTTGTCCAAAAATGGTGTTGTTTTGGGAAGAGATACAGTTCCTTACTAAGTTTGCTTTAGAATTTGTCAGAAAGTTGGCTACATATTAGTAAAATACTGCAAATTATATGCAGAAAATTTGAATTAAAGATGTTGTTTAAAAAAAATAATAAATAGCACCTTATTTTTTTTACATCTGCCCTATTAGTGTGGTGATGATGATGATGTATACTGTATGGGTGTTCATTTATGTTTTCTCTGATCTTATGGCATTGAAACAGTTTTATTTGCGCTCACAAATAGGTCCTGCCTACTTGTGTTATTTGTAGATACCCCATGTCACCTATTCCTCTCCAGCCACTTGCATGACATGAGAGTGCATTTATGTTTGTATAATACATGGAAGACTTAATCACATGGCGCAGCTAATTGTGTCCTATGATGGAAGGGCGTTGTCACGAACAGCACTCACCTGAGTCTGCGTGACGCTTACGTGACACAGGGTCAACCACAAAGACAACCACCTGGTCTGTCTAAAATGATTAAATCCTTCCCTATCTATGCCACACACTAGCTTTGCGATACTAATTACCACCACCAAGGTTGTTTCGGATAAGAGCTGACACTCTTATTTAGGAAGCCTTCGGTTCTCCCTAGCATTAATCCAACACAATTTACTTTAATCAGAGTTTACTTAAACCACAAGGTTTGCACAGTTTCAATTAGGTAGCGTCTGGACCAAACTGTCGCGTGAATTCATAAGAACACAGAGACTAGAACTTATTAAGTGTAATTTAATATGGAAAATACATCCACAATGCTTAAGATAAAAAGATAATAAAATGACATACAAATAGAGTGCAATTGTTTCTTATAAAATAAA
This sequence comes from Mixophyes fleayi, assembly GCF_038048845.1. Taxonomy (NCBI): domain Eukaryota; kingdom Metazoa; phylum Chordata; class Amphibia; order Anura; family Limnodynastidae; genus Mixophyes; species Mixophyes fleayi. The sequence continues at coordinate 115,642,883 of NC_134409.1, forward strand.
AAGGATAAAACACAGAATTGATACCTCACTTAGAATCAAGTTTGTGGTGCCGGGAGGAGCAGGAAAAAATGGAACCTCTTCAATTAAACTCCCTCAGAAGAAGAACCCAGGGTTACATTTTCAATACAGTTTTAAAGTCAAGCTACAGGGCCCCCCAGCCCCCTTCCCTGTGAGGTCAGAACCAACAGGATGGGAGAATGCAAATTAGGGTCTTATGACTTTGCTGTTTGAATACCTCTAAGTCAAGTTTTCTTTACACCGTCCTAACTTTTCAACAGTATGGTTTACGAACATGATTTTACCTTCACACAACAGGTCCTAAGTTTCCCTTCATCTGCATACCACACATGCCTCTGGTATGTATGATATTGGAGAAAATGATATGATCTTTTCCTGTGCCCTTATTCAGCTTGAATCTGTCATTAACATACAACCCAGTCTCTGCAGTCGGCCTGTCTGGGGCCTCCCAAACATGTGTGAGATTTCATTGTCTTGCAAGAGATCTCCTCAAAGGCATTCACATTTGCCATCCTGCCATAAATGGTATAAGGTGCTATCCTTATCTACCAGCCCCCCTGGGTGGTTTAACATCCACAAAACCCATTGATCTAACAGCTTCTAAGAGCACCAGGTCACACTATTTCTAGGAAGTAATACACAAACATATATTTGCAGATTTATGCCTAAACATTAGCTTGCACATGACACCTTCCCTTTTTAAGAGATGGCATGGGAATTGACTGACAGGTCATAGCCCAAGCCATCTCCCACAGATCCCACCAGGTTCAAATGGAATAGCTGATAGCTGGGCCTCAATAGGTTCTCTGGGGGGAGGGGTTAAGAAGGGCTTAACTATCTCAGACAGCTGGAACTTCTGGTCCTGCAATAGCCGTGGGCAAACCTCTGCATTCTTACCTACGCTCTCTGCACCTTTCACTGACTGTGTGTCTTTGTGGGTGCTGCTTGAGAGAACATCTCCCTCCCACAAGAACTCCTGTAAATGGGAACCCTTCAATCCTGGCACAGCGGAATACCTACGTCCACTCTGCCCTGCTTTCCCGTTACACCATTCCCCGTCTGTGGGATACACTATGTGATTCTGATCTGAGGGTCTAAGGAACAGGACACTCCGCTCCCCCTTAGACTCATCTATCTGGGGGTGTAGTGTAACAGGGAGTTTGGGTCCCTCATCTATTTCCTCTAAGCCATTAGATAGCTGGATAAGTGAGTGTGGGCTAGCAACTGACTCCCCTGTCTCTATAGGCAACTCAGAGGAATGGTCAGAACTCAGATGTAGATCTAAGTGGTGAACATTCGAACTACAGGTCCCAGCAGCAATGTAAGGATTGCTGTCCCTCGCTACTTCCCGTTGGTCAGGACTATGTGTCTCCCCCACATGCTCACCCGCTCTGTGTGCAGCTGATTCAGGCACAGAATATACATCTTCCCTCTGCCCTCCCTGCCAGTTACCTTGTACAACATCTTCTGAGCATATTACCTGGGTAGAAACATTGTCTTTCTCTAGCACAACAGAATTAATCACATGGTCATCTGTCCCTTTTCTAGAAAGCACATTATCTATACCAGTATTAATGCCCATATCTGCAATCACAGTATCCGCTGTCCCCATCCCAGGACAAGATGTCAGTGTAAAAACAGGTTTAGATTCTAACACAATACTGTTATTGGCATTATCCTCATTATTCGCATTAGGTACAATAATACATTCTCTTTCCTTGTCACCTCCTGGTGCCTGGGAAAAAACGTGGTTACTCTCAGCAGGTTCTGGTACTGTAACATGGGCGGCACTAAAATCATTACACACTTCAGGTATAATATGGCATTTCCGTTCCCTGTCACATCCTGCTGCCTGGGAACAAACGTTGGTATTCTCAGCTGATTCTAACACAGTGACATTAGCATCATTACCTACATCAGATATAATAAGACATTCCCTGTCCCTGTCACATCCTGGTTTACACATTTCAGGTGCAATCGAACAGACCTTTTCCTTGTCACCTCCTGCTACCTGGGAACAAACTTTGGTACTTTCAGTTGATTCTGACACAGTAACAGGGGTGGCATGGACATCGTCATTACAGACATACTGAGACAACATTCTTCCTAAATCTGTCCCCAGTAACACATCTATAGGCATATTATCTGAGACCCCGACATCCCTTATACCTCTTCCAGCACCCCAATCAAGGTAAACTTTGGCTACAGGTACAGTTAGGTGAATTCCACCAACCCCTTTCACAGAAATACATTTTCCTGGAATGAAGTCCTCTAACCCTACCAGTTCTGAATGAACTAATGTAACATCCGCACCAGTGTCTCTTAACCCCACAGTTACCTTGTCACCCACAGTGACTGTTTGTAGGTTGTCCTTCCGGCCCCCTTCTGGTCCCGCAACACACAGGACAGCTGGTGAAGATTGCAGGGAAGGTACCCCCCCAGCGGAGGGTGAACTGGTCTTCTTCTCTGGACAAGCGGTACTAATGTGCCCCACCTGGTTGCACACAAAACACCTGCGGGTGTCTCCCACAGCAGGCTTTGCCCCAACTCTCCCAAAAGATGAAGAAACAGTGGGTGATGGCGTTGAGGGGGGTGGCGTTGATCCTCCTGGCCGGCCCCCTTTCCAGGCCGACTGCCCTGGCACAAAAGTTCCTCTTTTAGCTGCAGGTGCCCGGGTGACAGTGTACTTGTCAGCCAGTCTAGCTGCTTCCGCAGATGATGTAGGATCACGATCCACTACCCATTCCTTCACATCAGCTGGGCACAAAGTCAGAAACTGCTCCTGGATCATCAAATCTTGCAGAGCATCAAAGGTGGTGATCTGTAGCCCTCCAACCCACTGTTTGAATGAAGCACACAGCTGGGCCACAAGTCCTGAATATGTGTCAGAGGCACTGCGTTTTAAATCTCTGAATTTCTGCCTATGCGCCTCTGGGGTGATGTTAAAGCGTTGCAACAGGGCACTTTTGATTGCCTCATAATTTCCGTCCATCTCAGGTGGAAGATCTGCAAAGGCTTCTAATGCTTTACCTCGCAAACCAGGGGTTAAATATTGTGCCCACTGATCTTTGGCCAGTCCATACTGTCTGCATGTCTTTTCAAAACCTCGCAAAAAAGTATCCAAATCCCCATCTTTTTCCAATACAGGGAAATTCTCAGGACGGGGTCTGCTAATACCAGCATCTCTGGTCTCTGGCTGGCGTTTGAGCTTCGCAAGCTCCAGCTCATATCTCCTCTCTGCCTCTCGCTCGGCAGATTCTCTTTCTGCCTGTCGCTCTGCTTGGCGCTCCGCTGCCTCCATAGCAGCGCGCCTCTCTGCTGCCTCCATAGCAGCACGCCTCTCCTGACGGTCAGCAGCTTCCTTCTCCTGGAACTGCTGTATGAGTTGCATTTTAGTTGTAATGTCCGCTGGGCCCAAATATTTTAGGGCAGTTTGCAAATAAACATCCATAGCAGTGTCCACACATGAACCATTAGAATCATCCGAAATTAACAGTCCCTGGTTTTGAGGAATACCCACAGTCAGGTCCACTTCTGAGTTGTGGCTATTCTCTTCCTCGGACACATCTGTGAGTTGCTGATCCCTCTGCACAAGAGCTTCAATCAATTGCTCCTTGCTTTTGCCACTGGTGGGAATTCCTCCATCCTCACAGTCTGAAATCAGCGCCTCCTTTGTCAAGCGTTTATATGCAGCCGCCATCTCCTCCGCTTAATGCCAAATAAAAAAAGATAAGAAAAAAAAGAGAAGGGGAGGGAAAGAAACAATTGCTGTATGTCTTATAATGTTTTAAGCATTGAGTTCAGTCTCTGGTGAATTAGTCTGTATTTCCTCTCTCAGGGATCACACAACCCTAATTCACTTAAGTTCTTAAAAAAAAATTAAAAATATATCCCACCGCTGCCACCAATTTGTCACGAACAGCACTCACCTGAGTCTGCGTGACGCTTACGTGACACAGGGTCAACCACAAAGACAACCACCTGGTCTGTCTAAAATGATTAAATCCTTCCCTATCTATGCCACACACTAGCTTTGCGATACTAATTACCACCACCAAGGTTGTTTCGGATAAGAGCTGACACTCTTATTTAGGAAGCCTTCGGTTCTCCCTAGCATTAATCCAACACAATTTACTTTAATCAGAGTTTACTTAAACCACAAGGTTTGCACAGTTTCAATTAGGTAGCGTCTGGACCAAACTGTCGCGTGAATTCATAAGAACACAGAGACTAGAACTTATTAAGTGTAATTTAATATGGAAAATACATCCACAATGCTTAAGATAAAAAGATAATAAAATGACATACAAATAGAGTGCAATTGTTTCTTATAAAATAAAAAGGATAAAACACAGAATTGATACCTCACTTAGAATCAAGTTTGTGGTGCCGGGAGGAGCAGGAAAAAATGGAACCTCTTCAATTAAACTCCCTCAGAAGAAGAACCCAGGGTTACATTTTCAATACAGTTTTAAAGTCAAGCTACAGGGCCCCCCAGCCCCCTTCCCTGTGAGGTCAGAACCAACAGGATGGGAGAATGCAAATTAGGGTCTTATGACTTTGCTGTTTGAATACCTCTAAGTCAAGTTTTCTTTACACCGTCCTAACTTTTCAACAGTATGGTTTACGAACATGATTTTACCTTCACACAACAGGTCCTAAGTTTCCCTTCATCTGCATACCACACATGCCTCTGGTATGTATGATATTGGAGAAAATGATATGATCTTTTCCTGTGCCCTTATTCAGCTTGAATCTGTCATTAACATACAACCCAGTCTCTGCAGTCGGCCTGTCTGGGGCCTCCCAAACATGTGTGAGATTTCATTGTCTTGCAAGAGATCTCCTCAAAGGCATTCACATTTGCCATCCTGCCATAAATGGTATAAGGTGCTATCCTTATCTACCAGCCCCCCTGGGTGGTTTAACATCCACAAAACCCATTGATCTAACAGCTTCTAAGAGCACCAGGTCACACTATTTCTAGGAAGTAATACACAAACATATATTTGCAGATTTATGCCTAAACATTAGCTTGCACATGACAGGCGTCATTGAGAATGCAGACATAGATATGAGAATGACTTTATATAACAATTGGTTAATCTATGTCTTAATTACCTAGGTATATTTAAAATGCATGACGGTATCTTTCTTCTTCCACTGCTGATTCCAGGGGCAATACATCACTAAATTAATTTGTCATATTTGCAGCGTCATGGAGATCCCACGACCCCCCCTGCTATTGCTGCTGTGACATCTGGTCTGTCTACAAAATGGAGCGCATTACTTGCATTGTGAATAACTGCTAAAACATTTTAATAAGACATGGCTTCCATGTTTTGATGAAATAGGTGCTTTTATTTAATTATTCAATAGTCTTCAAAGATGCGTTATGTTCATAATTTAATCCTAGGAAGCTCGTTTCATAGTTGAGACTTGCAGCCCCCCATTTTAACACGGTGGCTTAGTGGTTAGCACTTCTGCCTCACAGCACTGGGGTCATGAGTTCCATTCCCAACCATGTCCTTATCTCTGTGGAGTTTGTATGTTCTCCCTGTATTTGCGTGGGTTTCCTCCGGGTGCTCCGGTTTCCTCCCACACTCCAATAACATACTAGTAGGCTAATTGGCTTCTATCAAAATTGACCCTAGTCTCTCTCTGTCTGTCTGTGTGTGTGTGTATGTTAGGGAATTTAGACTGTAAACTCCAATGGGGCAGGGACTGATGTGAGTGAGTTCTCTGTACAGCGCTGCGGAATCAGTGGCGCTATATAAATAAATGGTGATGATGATGATAATATACCTGACTACAGTGTTCTACGAACGGCTCTCATTCTGTAGGAAATTCCTGCAGTGTAACTGGTGCACTTAGCTGGCTGGTATGAAAACTGGTCACATTAGAATATAAAGGCAAAGATGGGCCCTTGAGTTAACAAGATTAACCCAAAAAAGCCTCTCTCTGAAATCTTAACAGTGTAAGAGAGGCGAAGGGAGCTCTATTATGCCATTGCCGTGGGAAGAAATTTGTAAACTTGAGGTTTAAATAGACAAATGTTTAATTAATGAGATGTTCCAAATATTATAGTAAGAAACACTTTGTGATGATGTTTTTACTTTTGCTATTATGCTCATTTTGTGCTCCAACATGTGCAATTTTGTTCAGAAGCCAAAATCGCCACCCATTCAAATGCATTGTTCATTGAAATAGACGGGAATTCACACCCATATCATTGGTTTTCAGGCAATACTGTCATAAACCAGTGAGATTATTTTTGGAGATTTCCTGAGTGATTTTGCAAATGGTCCTATATACCCCTGTTCTATGAAATGTATGGTGATTTTATGGCAGGGGGTGATTTGAAAAAAAGTGAAGATTTAAATGGAGAGTTGCCTTTAACGAATTAGGGAAATTCACTAAATCACTAAAAAATAGGAGATTTTAGCAAATCATCAATTGATACATCTCCCCCAAAATTTACTTTTTACCCTCTCGTATCATGTTTTAATGTGTTTAACTTACAAGTAAACTGATTGTTTATTAAAGTGCATTTTTAAATAAAATCAGGCGTCAATTCACATGACCTTCCTCTCTCCCCAACAATTCTACAGTATTGCTTTTTGTTTATACAAGCTGAAATACACCAGTGCATTGTTTCATGCCAGAATCCATAAATTATCCAGTATGAGAACAAAATTTAAAGCAGTTGGCTGAGTACATTTAATATTTGAACGAGGGCATCATATGAAAAGGAAATAGAGAAATCTATGCCACTTGCAGTGACCTTCAGAAATACAGGACCCTGGATAAAATAACAAGTCAGATATACATTGGGCCAACAATAAAGTGCGCACAGATGTATAGAGGCAAAATAAATTAAATCAACATTTATATATACATGTTTTTTTATATACATACGTCCATGGTCAGCATGTCAGTACATTTTTATATACTCTATCCAGAAACCAATCAAACGTGTGTCACATAGAATTCATACAAAAGCAGACAACAGTCTAAACTGACTTGTGAGCATGCAGTATAGAGTCCCACTCATCGGCTGATTATGGGGGTAGGACTAATGTAATAAAATGGATCTGACAGATTTGCTGCAGCATTTTTGATGGGAAGTAAACCGTTACAAATTGCACAGTATAGTTCTCATAAGTCAAATGTTTTTATAAACTAGTCTCCGACAAATATTGTTATTGAAGCACTGAAGAATTCTTACCCATTTTCCTTTGGTTGTTGCCTCGTTATATGTCATTATGGCCTTCTATAGAGTGGTAAAATTAAGATATCATTTATATATGTGGTCTAGAATGTATTTTCAATAGTTGCTGTTTATTTTGTATACAAATTGCATGTCTTTTGTTAGTTATAATTAGTTTTGCCCCTTTATAGTGTGATTTTTTTTTTATGCAGTGTAGTACCTCCTTCAGCCTGCACGTGTCACTGTTGCAATTGCTGTCCAATGGAAGCATTTGGCTGACATCTAGAAAATGGAGATCCAGGGAAGGTTTAAAATGTGTCACCCTCCTGAATATGCTTGTGTTTCACAGGCTTAGGGATCACTTACAGGAGATGCCTTGACGTGGCAGGTGAGCTTAAATCTCGATATAGCTATATTGTGCACAAAATTCTCTCTTATGCACATGCTGACACATAGTGATTTATATAATGTTTGTTTTTGAGCGCCAGACAACATTTTCTTTTGTTTGCACATGTACATTGGTCTCAATCGTCCTTGGCTGCCGTCTCAAATAATATTATTCACTTGTACACATTTCATTTAAAGAAACGCGGCTTCTTCTCTTTCACTACATTTTCGACATAGAGGGCCTGAGTCATTAAGGAGAGCAAAGCATAAAAAGGAGTAACTTTGCACCTGGGCAAAGCCATGTTGCATTAGAGGGGGAGGTAAGTTTAAAATGTTGGCACAGATTTATAATTGGGGTAGGGCATGACCTAGATTAACTTTAAAATACAGTGTAAAAATAAAACTATCAAGTATTATTATGGTAGATAAAAAAAACCAGCCAGTACTTAAGTTATGTGCAAAACATTAAATTAATTTGCACTCCTTGCATTCAGGGTCGCCATCAGGGGGGTACTCTTGTACAGGGCCCCTGGTGAGCCCGGGCCTGGGCCCTGGGCCTACATTTCTTTTTTCTTTTTTAAACTTTTCTTTTTTTTTTTTTCCATTTTTTTTTTGCGAAAGTGCGCGTGCCCATTTCCATGGGCCCCCTTTCCCCCTGGGCCCCCGGGCACCTGCCCATCGTGCACAGTCGGAAATATGGCCCTGGTTCATTTGATTCATCGGGGGGCCCTGCCTGCTTCATTTGTACTGGGCCCCATGATTTCTGATGGCGGCCCTGCTTGCATTGCACCATGGTTTGCCTCAGAAAACAGTTACTCCTTTTTTGCCTTAATTTCCTTAATGTCTCAGGCCCAGAGACCCTAAACTTAAAATGGGATGAATTGTTAACCTTCCTTTTGGGCTTTTCCTGAAAAGCCGATTTTGCGGCACATTATGACCAATGTGCTAAAAAGTCTCAAACACATAAAAGGGCCATATCTAATCAACATTATCCAAATGTGCCCTCACTCTCATGATTAATTTGAGAAATAATTAAGCTAAATAGAGCAATATTGTAGGGAAAAAAATTTAAATTTTAAATGAATTAAGAGAATGGGTCTAAAATGGTAGTAGGTTGTCGTTTGATGTGACCTCTTCAGTTTTGACACCAAAGCGTGTTCAGGTGAATCTGAGACACTAGGTACAAACTTTTCCAAGGACAATCACAAGGACATAGGTGAGCATAATGAAATGTGCTTGGCGACAAATAGGAGAACTGTAGATGCATGCTATGTGTGGTGGGTGGAAGCAGGGTTGCAAAGAGGTATTCAGGGCCCCTTATATATGAGCATGGCAATAAATTTTGCGCCGCTGTAGAGCGGCAGCACGTTGTGGGAGTGGGTGTGGTCCTACAATTAGGGGCGTGGCTGTGCATCATTGGGGCATGTCTAGCACGTGCAAAGCGCTAGGCCACCCTCCTACAGAAAATACCACCCTCCTGCTTTGTTGTGTACATCATTGGCAGAAGTGGGCAGTGTCCGCTCGCCGGAGCGTGACAAATGTCCCAGCAGTCCTGAATTTCAGGACAGCGGGACAGTGACCTCATAGTGCCTCTTAGTTTTGCTCACAAATCATATCATGCCTCATAATACAGGCCCAGTTAATACTATGGTAAATTGTCGTGCCCAAAATTCATAACATACCACATAGTAGAGTCCCCAGTTCATATTATACCACAGTAATGCCCCCAGTTAATTTTCTGCCACACATAAGTGCCTCGAGGGATATTATGCTTCACATAAGTGCTCCCAATTCACATTCTGATACACATATGTGCAGTGTGGGACTGGGGCATGAAAGGCCCACATGGGGAATACAGTGGTAGAGGCCACCAGAGGAGCCCCCTGTGCCATCATACACACACACATTACCACAAGCCCCCTGTGCCTGCACACACACATACACACACACATTACCACACAAGCCCCCTGTGCCATCACACACACATTACTGTGCTCCTTCATCATCACCATGCTGTGCCTCCTTATGATCAAACTGCTCCCTACATGCTGCTTTTCCCCCCTTCACCTGGGCCCCCTCATCACACTGTGCCATGTTGCTTCCCTCTTCATCACTCTGTGCCATGCTGCTTCCCCCCTTTCATCACTCTGTGCCATGCTGCTTCCCCCCTTCACTCTGTGCCATGCTGCTCCCCCCTTCATCAGTCTGTGCCATGTTGCTTCCCCCCATTCATCCCTCTCTGCCATGCTGCTTCCCCCCTTCATCACTGTGCATGCTACTCCCCCCTTCATCCCTCTGTGCCATGCTGCTTCCCCCCTTCATCACTGTGCATGCTACCCCCCTTCATCACTCTGTGCCATGCTGCTTCCCCCCTTTCATCCCTCTGTGCCATGCTGCTTCCCCCCTTCATCACTGTGCATGCTACTCCCCCCTTCATCCCTCTGTGCCATGCTGCTTCCCCCCTTCATCACTGTGCATGCTACCCCCCTTCATCACTCTGTGCCATGCTGCCCCCCCTTCTTCATCACTCAGTGCCTTTCTGCCCCCACCCTTTTTCATCACTTTGTGCCTTTCTGCCCACCCCCTTCATCACTCTGTGCCTTTCTGCTTTCCTCCCCTTGTCTCCGTTTTTTACTTAGCTTTGTATTAGCTTGTTTCATCTCTTTTCTTCTCTTCTCTTCTGTCTTCTTACTGGCTCCTCTTTACCCACTCCTCACTGAATGTCGTCATCACGTCACGCCCGACATTCAGTGCGAACAGAGCAATGAGGGCGAGGGGCACCAACGCGTGATGAGGTAAGGTTTATTTATTATTATTTTTTTAGTACCCTGCTCCCCCCACCAACAAAGAGGGCGGAGCCTGTCCAACCCTATCACCCAGGGACCCACCCCTGCCCAACACCCCGGGTGTTGGCAAAAAAAAAATGAGAAAACTAAATTTAGGATTTAAAAAAAAAAATTGCCGATCGGCAGTGAGGAGCCGGGTAATTAGTACCCATACGCCGCCCTTTCGTGGCCCTGGGCGGGAGTCACATCAATGTCATCCACTTGCTATTTAGGAAGTGCTGGCCGACAGGAAATATTTGGCAGCCATCATCAGTTCTCAGTATAAAGACATGTTCTCACATTTCTCCAGCCGTTGCTTTTGATATGAACTCCGACAGTTCTACATGGTGTCAGAAGGTTGGCTGTGATGGCACAAGGTCTCCAACGCATAGATCCAATGGTTTTTGGCAACGCCATCGTGAATGCATGGCTCAAATTCAAGAAGGAATGGCGTGTATACTGCTGTGCTGGACTCTCAGACAAATCAAAAAAAGGTATAGACATACAACCTGCTAAATTTAGCTGGTGCTGAAACTGTAGATAAAACTGTAGATAAAGCTGACACATTTGTCTACTCAGAGGGAGAGGATCAGGCACTTATGCCAATAAAGAAACAGCATAGGTCTGCATGTTTGCAGTTTCTATGTGATCATTATTGACACATACAACCTACAAAATAGAAGAAAATATTTTAAAACTTTGTGGGTAACTGTAGGCCTCACAAAACAATTGTAGTACCCCTTGTGTTAATCAGAAGCTTCATTATGCAATACATGTCCTATATGCATACAATGTGTTGATTACTGTATTTAAACCACAAACAGAAAAACTGTATTTATTTTGCAGAATGACTCTTGCTTGGTAAATTCACAAAATGATTGTACCATTTCACCTAAGTATTCTGGTCACTGGGTCAGTCTTCTATTAGAGTCTATGGCTGTCACTAAATGAGAGCTCTGTCAAATGAACATGTGCACCCAAGGTTAACACAATTACTTATAGCCATATGTTTTACTTGAGCATTTTTTTGAAAAGAGATTGAAAGTAAAATCTTCTTATAAATAGTACATATTTTTTGCATTTGCATCTATAAATTTTTTTATTAGCTTCTTAGATGTAATATGATTTAAATATATTAAAGCCATGTTTAGCACAAAATAGGATTCACATTGCCAAGCGGTGTCAGCTGCAAGGCACAACCCGAGTCTAGAAAAATGGTTCTCAGGGGAATTACTCCTGTGGCTTCGTAGAAAATTTAAAGACACAGGGCCTGAGTCATTAGGGAGAGCAAAGCATAAAAAAGGAGTAACTTTGCACCTGGGCAAAACCATGTTGCATTAGAAGTGGAAGTAATTTAAAATGTGGGGACAGATTTATAGTTGGGATAGGGCATGTCCTAGATTAACTTTACATTTCAGTGTAAAAATAAAGCTATCAAGTATTTGTGTGCTACATGAAAAAGTCAAAAACATATTTAACTTATGTGCAAAATAATAAACTAATATGCACCCCTCGCATTGTAACATGGTTTGTCCAGGAGCAAACCTACTCCTTCTTTTTGCTTTGCTCTCCTTAATGACTCAGTCTCACAGTGCATATGTAGATATTCCCTTCCTTCTCAAGGTATACACAGGGTATTCACATATATCTTGCAAAGCCTGGTATATGACAAACGTCTGTTGGTGGGGAGGTTCTGTGCCTATTTTACTAGAATGTTGTTGTTTTTTTGTTTTAGCTGCTGTTTAAAATAAAAGTTTTCTAAACATATATGGTGAGTATTAATTATTTTTATGAACAGATTCCAGTGAACATTACTTAATACTGCATAATTTCACCAGTTAACAGATCGCATTTGACTAGTATACAATGCTGCATCATTTTACTGATAAACAGATCTGATTTGACCAGTATACAACGCTGCATCATTTTCCAGTATCAATCTCTATTTGACCAGTACACATTGCTGCAGAATTTCTTTAATAAATGGAACTTATTTGGTCAGTACGTAAAGCTGCACCATTGTAAGAGCAAATAGACCACTCAAAATAATACTCGCATCATTAAGAGAAAATTGCACTTTTCATCTGCCTAGGTTTATAATTATGTACAAAAAGTTAATGCTTATAGGAGGTAGAGACTGAAGGGCAGAAAGTAATACTGGTGTTCTGTTGCTGCTGTGCCTAAATCCTCTACCTACAGTCTATACAAAAAGAAATAGTGATAGATAAAATTCCACAGGTCCGGTGGTATGGTAGAGAGGTAAAGGTGCCCCTAGTAATGTTGGCATAAAACAAGGGACACAAGCTAAAGCTGCATTAACTTTTGCATTTATTCTCTTTACCTGCGGCATAAAAATTTACCACGGCGGCAGATAAGTAGCAGCAGTGTAGGAAAGTAATACCATGAGACCTTCAAAATGAAAGGTTATTCAACTTGTCACAAAATAACAATATCAGCAATATGCAAACATAAATCACTGCAACACATAGACTACTGAATAAATATATTTCACTTTGAAGTTAGGTACTGTGCTTCAGTGAAATGGGTTTTACTGGATAAATAATTTTGAGAGACAACTGGTTGCTTACGTGTTATTGAGACAATTACGATAGACTTTTTGTGCAATTATACAACACTTATCAGACAAAATCAGTAGAGATGCAGCAAGGATTAATCCAGCTTTTTCAGATTAGATGCTTTATAAGAGATGACTGTAGACTAGGATCACTTTATAATAGGCAGAACCCATGGGGGTAAATTGTAATTGCAATTCTCTCCTCAGCAACCATTTTAGGCAGTTTCACAATAGAGTCAAATTTCTTATGCAATAGATATAACTCTTGTGACAAATAAGTTCTCTCTATTTCCTTTGCACACTGCGACAGCTTGCAGATAACTTTAAATACAGCAAATTTAGCTCGAATTAATGTTTCCATCAGACAGCACCATAACTTTTCAATAGCAATATTACAGTCCCGGTCAGAGGTTTTAATAACACCATTTTATATCTCACTTATTTCACTTAAATAACTTGAACATAGTAAAGCAAAATAAACCATAAACATATCTGTCTGCATATGAGTCCTGCTGACATCTCATGGGTAGTGGCAAACTAGGTATTTTCCTGTACTCTAAATATGCTTCCTTTTGGGTTGGCTTTTCACATACTTTTACTGCAAACATCCCTCAGGCAATAGTTCAGCAAAAGCTCTCAATGACTCTTTGTGGGAAGATCCTACAATTTCCCAGCCAGCAGTCACACAGTACAACTCACAAGCTTCCACCAATTCATTTTTGGCTGGTTCCCATTGTTCTCAAGAAACTCCTGAAGACTTCTAGTACATCCTGGCAGAAAATGCCCCTTTTTTGCGGGATATATGTAACTTATTGCAGTGTCGTCTAACTGTCTCTGCAGGCTTCTAGTGCCGTCTAGGGCTCTAGTGCGAAGCCTGGGGCTGTAGTTTGCAGTTTGTCCACCCCAAAATGGCTGACGCAATGTGCACTGAACTGCCAAGAGGCACTCTGAAAGATGTAGTTTTTTGAATGAATGCATGTAGTAATATACCAGTGATTTGCATTCTATTACACATTATCTGGAGACAATAGCTGTTACCACACGGAAGCGTATTTTTGAGGTACCACCTCTATGTTCATATAGGAGATGTAGGAACCTTACGGAGAAGTTTGTCAATGGAGATTGCATGCAGGAGGGTGTTAGACAGAAACAGAGAACCAGGAAATAGATCAAGTGATTCACATATATTAAGGAGCAAGTTCTCAAACATCTAGTGCTGTCATTGCTAGCAGGCAACTCCAATGGTCAGTCTGAAGTTCATTAATTTCCGAAAGACCGCAATAATTGAACGGAGAATCTTTCAATATAGTTACTGCTATGCCAGCCACTATGCCACGGCTTAGTACCGCTTCTCGAGCAGGATCACAATGTTTTATTGGGCCTATACTAAAATACTAAAAGCCTGCTTTTCCAAAACATAGATGTAAACTATGGAAATATTCACAGTTATTACTTGTAAAGGCTATTCCAATCTTCACCTACTTGTTGCCACTATAGATTTGTGAACACAAATGTATTATTCATATTGGAAGAAAGAAAAATATAGCAGATTGGTAGTAAAAAGAAAGTAATTCAAATAACATTTCCTGATTCATTTTTTCCTCCTACTAGATGCTGATGTCAGAATGGTGTCCAGCTGTAGAGCAATATGAATTGTATATTTGAGTTTATGTATTTATATTGATGACAAGTCGAAGAGGATTGGAATATCCTTTTAACAGTTGCTCACAAAGTTATGCACTTACATAAACTTGTAATGCAATACCACACCATGAGTGATATAAGGGTATTTTACACTAAAGGGTCTAGTTATTAGTATGTGTCGATTAGGTTGATTATTTTTTAAAGATGTTGCCTTCTACAATTTTAAATTAGGTCTCCCATAACATTTTATAAGGCTCTTTGCAGTTCTTTCTATTAGGTCTATAGCTGCCAAAAAACTGGCTGGTTTAATCTAATAAAATCAGTTTTCTAGAGAAAAAACACTAAAGGTACGTGAGCCAAAATACTTGTGTCTCAGAAATGCAAGCTAATTTCATGCCGGGCTCCTTCCGGTAAGAGGACTGAAGCCAAAATTTAATCGGTAAACAGTCAAATCAAAACAGAGTCAGTTTGTGCATCCATAATTTAAATGCTTTCTTAAAGTTGCAGTGTACCTGACTGTACAGTGTTTCTAAGAATATATTCATTTGGTAAAATATGTTTTCAGCATTTTGTTTTACAATGAAGTCTCTCCCTTCTTCTGTAATATTACAATGTACATTGCACCAATCATTCTCAACAGATCGGTTGTTACTTTATACCTTTCTGCAAATAAAAACCCAGGTTTATGGATTAGATATAATTATATTCACATGAAGAGTCGGCACTGGTACATCCAGCGCCTAAACCCCCCTCCTGGCAGAGTTGGCGTATGCGTAGTGAATTCAAACGTTCACACAGATCCCACGGAGCAGGTCAGGACATGGAACAAAGAAAAACCTAATTGTGTATTGTTCGCTTCAGTACAATAATACAAAGGTGCTCACCTTATGAAGCTCATCCACTTTTTTTATTATTGTATTGAGACCTCCTGCCATGCTTACCACCGGCCCTGTACACATGACAAACCTGTTGAAACATTAGATAGTACTTGGGGCAGCACGGTGGTGTAGTGATTAGCACTTCTGTCTCCCAGCACTGGGGTCATGAGTTCAATTCCCGACCCTGGCCTTATCTGTGTGGAGTTTGTATGTTCTCCCCGTGTTTCCTCCAGGTGCTCCTGTTTCCTCCCACAAATAAACTGGTTAATGATTAATTGGCTGCTAACAAATTGACCATAGTGTGTATTTGTGTGTGTTAGGGAATTTAGACTGTAAGTCCCAATGGGGCAGGGACTGATGTGAGTTCTCTGTACAGTGCTGCGGAATTAGTGGCACTATATAAATAAATAAATGATGATGATGATGATGATGATGTTCACAGCAGAACAAAACTTACAAGTCCATTTGGACTGTTCTTTAATTGTGTGTTTGTTTTTGGTGGGGGTCTTTACACTAGCTGTCACTCACCGTACTGTGAGTGCCTCTTCCCGGACATTTAGGAACCGTGGTCGTCCTCCATCCTGAGGGTCTGCGCATGCGCAGCCCTTTCCTATACTTCAGTGTATGTCCCTTTAACTCAATTGGCAGATCAGGCAACACTCCCTATATTAAGCACCTGTGGTCAACACCACGTTGCCTGATCTTGGAGTCTCATTCCCTATGAGTCTCTGAAGGTGTTCCTGTATTCCTCGTGTTTTCAGCGCTGCTGATTCCTGTGGTTTCCAAACCACTTCTACCTCTGTGGTTTCCAAACCACTTCTACCATCAACTGTATCATCGTGACTGTTTGCTGATTCCTATCCGCTGCCTCCGTGCACTACAGTCTTCCAAACCACTTCAACGCTATTACATATCACTTTGACTGTTTGCTGGTTCCTACCCGCTGCCTCCGTGCACTCCAACCTTTACTTCACATCCACTCACCTGTCCCTCATCAAGTCTGTGAGCTGATTCCTATCCGCTGCCTCCGTGCACTACAGCCTCCAGCCTACAACTCGCCTGTGTTCATCATCGTGACTGTTAGCTGATTCCTATCCGCTGCTTCCGTGCACTACAGCCTCCAGCCTACAACTCGCCTGTGTTCATCATCGTGACAAGTTAGCTGATTCCTATCCGCTGCCCCTGTGCACTACAGTCTCTTCTCAGCTCTCCTGTGTTTCCTCGAGACTGCTGCTCTCATTGCCATTCGCTACTCTCCGTGATCAACAGCTCCTGGTCTACTCTGCTCTCCCGTGTTCCATCGCTACTGATACCTATTGGTTGCTACCGGTTACCTCCGTGTACCGCAGAGTCCTGCTGCTGCTGACCGCGCTATCACCCATCTACTGCTGACCCGCTCTCCACGCCTTCACGTGTCCCGCTGGTCTACCCTCCTGTCAGCATTGGATTTATATCTCATCAACTACTCCTCTGCTGGATCATCTCCACTCTCCTGGGTCCTCCTTGAGTCCAGTTCCACGTGTTACTGATTCCTGTGGATTCGTGTCCCTGTTGGTCTACTTATCTGTGCGCTGCACCTACGAGACCGCTGCCTCATCGATCCTGGGACTTCTCATCCAGCCGGCCTCCTGCCGCTCAGGTATCGCTGCACTCCTATCTGACTGCCTGCTTCTGAACCACGGTATGCATACTTCTCATTGACTGTGCTGGTGTATTGCATATCTTGCTGGACTGTGTTGGTTCTCCTCTGGAGTCTGCTATCCGCTGAGTCTATTGCCATCATTGACTGTGTTAACTTGTGCTGGACTACTTCAAGAGACTTTCTATATTTGCAGTCCTGTTCAGTCATTTATATATATTGTGCATGTTACTGTGGATCGTGTATAAGGTGCCTGTGTATATCCTGTGTTGCAGTCTCTCCCCGTGCACCTCCTCACATATATATTCAGTGGTACAACTTGCTAGTAGCAGACCACTGATCCCTGTTTCCAGTATCACCTGTTCCAGTATCCTCTCACATAGCAGTGGTACAACTTGCTATCGCAGACCACTGACTCCCCGGATACCTCCACTTGGATTCCATTCCTTCACTCAGACAGCGGTACCACTTGCTATCCGCAGACCGCTGACTTTCATCACCTCCTCGTTTCTGTTGGACATTCCTCCTCACTATAGCAGTGGTACAACTTGCTATCGCAGACCACTGACTACCTTCACGTGTCCTTGTCCTACAGTTTCTCGTGTACTATTACCTCCATATTACCAGTGCTGCTAGTCATAGACTTTCCTGAGCATCTCATCATCTGCTGTTTCCTGTTCCGTGATCACCCAGCTACCAGAGTACCCTATTACCATCTACATTGCTCTGGTAAGCCTACCACCTGGTGATCCCTGGGTAAAGACTCCTAGTGCCCGTGACAGTAAGATCAGGCCATGACAGACCCAGATACGGAACCTACCGCCAAGGAGATGCTGCAGCATCTGGTCAGCCGTGTGGAGCAACAGGATGCCCGCCAACAGCTGTTACTTCAGTGTTATCAATCGTTAACCTCCCAAGGAACATCTGGA
This sequence comes from Mixophyes fleayi, assembly GCF_038048845.1. Taxonomy (NCBI): domain Eukaryota; kingdom Metazoa; phylum Chordata; class Amphibia; order Anura; family Limnodynastidae; genus Mixophyes; species Mixophyes fleayi. The sequence continues at coordinate 115,660,988 of NC_134409.1, forward strand.
CAGACTGTGACAGCTACTACTGAGGCTCCTGTGCTTTCCTCCGTTTCCCCAGTGCCATCCCAGGTGTCTACAGCTTCTACGCTTCACCTGCCTACTCCGTCAAAGTACGATGGGGACCCCAAAACTTGTAGGGGTTTCCTTAACCAATGTTCAGTCCATTTTGAGCTCCAACCTCAAAATTTTTCTACCCATCGTTCCAGAGTGGCCTATCTTATCTCTTTGTTTTCTGGACAAGCCCTGGCTTGGGCCTCCCCTCTGTGGGAAAGAAACGACCCAATATTGCAAGATAGTGCCAAATTCATTTCTACATTCCGAAGTGTGTTCGATGAACCAGGTCGTGTGACCTCCGCTGCTTCCAGCATCCTCCGTCTGCGACAAGGATCTCATACAGTAGGACAGTACGTCATTCAATTTAGGATCTTAGCCTCTGAACTTCAGTGGAACACTGAAGCCCTAGTTGCCGCCTTCTGGCAGGGGCTCTCCGATAAAATTAAAGATGCACTGACTACCCAGGAGCTTCCTTCGTCACTTGAAGATCTGATCTCTCTTTGCCATCGTGTTGATATGAGATTTCGTGAAAGAGAGGCTGAGAAAACAACTTCTGCTAAAGCACCTCTTCGTTCTAACCCTCAATTTCGTCCAGTTTCACCCTCTGTGATTCCCATGGAGATAGGACGTTCCAAATTATCTTCAGAGGAGAGGAAACGAAGAGTAAAGAATAGACTCTGTATCTATTGTGCTGATTCCACTCATATGCTCAGCTCTTGCCCTAAGAGATCGGGAAATGCCAGGCCCTAACTAGTTCTGGAGAGGTGAAGTTAGGGTCCCTGGAGTCCTCTCCATCTTCCATGAAATCTAAAGTCTGCGCCTTTGATGTTACTATTTCCTGTGCTACCAAAACCTTTGAGTCACAGGCATTGATTGATTCCGGAGCAGCAGGAAATTTTATTTCCAAATCATTAGTAAATCAATGGTCCCTACCAGTGATTACCTTAAAAACACCCATTACTGTGACGGCTATAGATGGATCACGTCTCATCAACGGTCTCATCACCCAGAGTACGTCTCCAGTAACCCTTCTGATTGGTGCCCTGCATCATGAAGAAATATCGTTTTTAATCCTTCCTGTTACGACTAGTCCAATTGTCTTAGGCCTTCCATGGCTTCAGTGTCACTCTCCCCAGATTGACTGGCGCACCCCTCAAGTCACGTCTTGGGGGTCTGAATGTCACCATCGTTGCCTTTCCCAAGTCATTCCTCTCAAAGTACAGCAATCTTCCATCTCATCTACCTCACCGGGACTCCCTCCTCAATATGCTTCATTTACTGATGTTTTTGATAAAGCTCAGTCTGAACGTCTTCCTCCTCATCGTTCTTGGGATTGTCCGATCGATCTTCTACCTGGCAAGACTCCCCCCAGGGGCCGGGTCTATCCACTCTCGTTACCTGAAACTCAAGCTACATCTGAGTATATACGGGAGAACCTCCAGCGTGGGTTTATTCGACCTTCCACCTCTCCCGCTGGAGCTGGGTTCTTCTTCGTTAAAAAGAAGGATGGATCTTTACGCCCTTGCATAGATTTTCGTGGACTCAATGCCATTACTATCAAGAATCGGTATCCCATTCCGCTGATCACTGAGCTGTTCGACCGCATCAAGGGAGCCCGTATCTTTACTAAGTTGGATCTTCGTGGTGCCTACAATTTAATCAGAATCCGTTCCGGTGACGAATGGAAGACAGCGTTTAACACCAGAGACGGGCATTACGAATATCTGGTAATGCCTTTCGGGCTGTGTAATGCCCCCGCTGTTTTTCAAGGTTTCATCAATGAGATCTTCCGGGACTTATTATATGTATGTGTCGTCGTCTACCTGGACGACATATTGATCTTTTCACAGGACCTGCCTTCTCACCACCAACATGTGGCAGAAGTCCTTTCCAGGCTACGGAAAAATTCATTGTTCTGTAAATTAGAAAAATGTTCATTCGAATTACCCCAGATTCCATTCTTGGGGTATATAGTTTCCGGAGTTGGCCTGAAGATGGATCCAGACAAGGTGAATGCTGTACTACATTGGCCCCAGCCAACTACTCTTCGTGCTATCCAGCGTTTTTTAGGTTTTGCCAATTACTATAGACGCTTCATTCAAGACTTTTCTTCCATTGCATCTCCTATTGTGGCCCTGACTAGGAAGGGGGCTAATCCTAAGCAATGGTCACCTGAGGCTCTTCAAGCCTTTCAAACACTAAAAGAGTCCTTCTATTCGGCTCCAATCCTTCGACAGCCTGATGTGACACTCCCCTTCTTCCTGGAAGTAGATGCCTCTAATGTGGGCTTAGGAGCTATTCTTTCTCAACGCTCGGAACAGCAAAAATTCCATCCTTGTGCCTTCTATTCTCGGGGTCTCCTGCCCGCAGAGAAGAATTATACTATCGGGGACAAGGAGTTACTAGCTATCAAAGCTGCATTAGAGGAATGGAGATACTTATTGGAGGGAGCTCGCCATCCGGTGACGATCTTCACGGATCATAAGAACTTGTCATATCTCCAGTCTGCCCAATGCTTGAACCCTCGTCAAGCAAGATGGTCTCTTTTCTTTTCCCGTTTTGAATTAATAATAACCTTCAAACCAGCTGCCAAGAACAAAAAAGCTGACGCTTTATCTAGAGCTTTTGTGACGTCCTCTGATATAGAAGAGGTTTCCAACCATACCATTCTAGACCCCAAATGTATCTCACTGGCTGCTTCATCCACCAAAACGCTACCATTTGGGAAGACCCTCGTGCCTCCTACTCTAAGGAGGAAAATCCTTTCGTGGTTCCATGCCTCTCGTTTTTCTGGACACGCCGGTGAACACAAGACCTTTGAGATTCTCTCTCGAAGTTACTGGTGGCCCTCAATGAGGAGAGACGTCAAAGAGTTCATTGCTTCTTGTGAGCTATGTTCCCAGTTCAAATCCTCCCGCAGAACTCCAGCAGGGTTGCTGCGACCACTACCCGTTCCGTCCAAACCGTGGACCCATATTAGTATGGATTTCGTTACTGACTTACCACCTAGTAAGAATCATAACACTATTTGGGTGGTGGTGGACAGATTTTCGAAGATGGCTCATTTCATTCCTCTATCTGGTTTGCCTTCCTCGTCTACTCTGGCTGAACATTTCATTAAAGAGATCTTCCGTATCCATGGATGTCCTTCTGAGATTGTGTCGGATAGAGGAGTACAATTCGTTTCCAGATTCTGGCGAGCCCTTTGTAAAACCTTGGGCATACGATTAGCACTCTCATCTTCTTACCATCCGCAATCTAACGGACAAACTGAACGTGTCAATCAAGATCTTGAGACTTTTATAAGGATGTTCTCTTCAGCCAATCAAGACAACTGGGTAGAGTTGCTTCCTTGGGCTGAATTCGCCCATAACAACATGTACCATGAGTCATCATCCAAAACTCCATTTTTTGTGGTCTACGGTCACCATCCGTCTTTTCCGGAATTTCCTGCCCTCCCGCCCACCCAAGTTCCTGCGGTGGAGACTGCTTGTCAGACCTTTAAAAATATCTGGTCTCAGGTCAAAACCTGTTTAAAGAAGACATCTATCAAATATAAATCTTTCGCAGATAAGAAGAGGCGGGCTATTCCACCACTAAAAATTGGAGATCGTGTCTGGTTATCTACTAAAAACATTCGTTTGAAGGTTCCATCTATGAAATTCGCCCCTCGTTTTATTGGTCCATATAGGATCATTCAAGTAATCAATCCAGTATGTGTGAAACTTCTTCTTCCTAAGAATCTTCGGATTTCTAATGCCTTCCATGTGTCTTTACTCAAACCTCTTATTATCAACCGTTTCTCAAATCCTCCCTCAGCTCCGCAGCCAGTTCAAGTTCATCAGGAGGAGGATTTTGAGATTACTGAGGTACTAGACGCAAAAATTTCGCGAGGAGTCCTCCGTTTCCTCGTTCATTGGAAGGGCTTTGGTCCTGAGGAGCGCTCTTGGATCAAAGCTGAAGATCTTAATGCTCCTGCCCTTTTGAAGAAGTTCTACTCAAAAAATCCGGACAAGCCCGGTTCCAGGCGTTCTGTGCCCACCTTTAAAAGGGGGGGTACTGTCACTCACCGTACTGTGAGTGCCTCTTCCCGGACATTTAGGAACCGTGGTCGTCCTCCATCCTGAGGGTCTGCGCATGCGCAGCCCTTTCCTATACTTCAGTGTATGTCCCTTTAACTCAATTGGCAGATCAGGCAACACTCCCTATATTAAGCACCTGTGGTCAACACCACGTTGCCTGATCTTGGAGTCTCATTCCCTATGAGTCTCTGAAGGTGTTCCTGTATTCCTCGTGTTTTCAGCGCTGCTGATTCCTGTGGTTTCCAAACCACTTCTACCTCTGTGGTTTCCAAACCACTTCTACCATCAACTGTATCAGCGTGACTGTTTGCTGATTCCTATCCGCTGCCTCCGTGCACTACAGTCTTCCAAACCACTTCAACGCTATTACATATCACTTTGACTGTTTGCTGGTTCCTACCCGCTGCCTCCGTGCACTCCAACCTTTACTTCACATCCACTCACCTGTCCCTCATCAAGTCTGTGAGCTGATTCCTATCCACTGCCTCCGTGCACTACAGACTCCAGCCTACAACTCGCCTGTGTTCATCATCGTGACTGTTAGCTGATTCCTATCCGCTGCTTCCGTGCACTACAGCCTCCAGCCTACAACTCGCCTGTGTTCATCATCGTGACAAGTTAGCTGATTCCTATCCGCTGCCCCTGTGCACTACAGTCTCTTCTCAGCTCTCCTGTGTTTCCTCGAGACTGCTGCTCTCATTGCCATTCGCTACTCTCCGTGATCAACAGCTCCTGGTCTACTCTGCTCTCCCGTGTTCCATCGCTACTGATACCTATTGGTTGCTACCGGTTACCTCCGTGTACCGCAGAGTCCTGCTGCTGCTGACCGCGCTATCACCCATCTACTGCTGACCCGCTCTCCACGCCTTCACGTGTCCCGCTGGTCTACCCTCCTGTCAGCATTGGATTTATATCTCATCAACTACTCCTCTGCTGGATCATCTCCACTCTCCTGGGTCCTCCTTGAGTCCAGTTCCACGTGTTACTGATTCCTGTGGATTCGTGTCCCTGTTGGTCTACTTATCTGTGCGCTGCACCTACGAGACCGCTGCCTCATCGATCCTGGGACTTCTCATCCAGCCGGCCTCCTGCCGCTCAGGTATCGCTGCACTCCTATCTGACTGCCTGCTTCTGAACCACGGTATGCATACTTCTCATTGACTGTGCTGGTGTATTGCATATCTTGCTGGACTGTGTTGGTTCTCCTCTGGAGTCTGCTATCCGCTGAGTCTATTGCCATCATTGACTGTGTTAACTTGTGCTGGACTACTTCAAGAGACTTTCTATATTTGCAGTCCTGTTCAGTCATTTATATATATTGTGCATGTTACTGTGGATCGTGTATAAGGTGCCTGTGTATATCCTGTGTTGCAGTCTCTCCCCGTGCACCTCCTCACATATATATTCAGTGGTACAACTTGCTAGTAGCAGACCACTGATCCCTGTTTCCAGTATCACCTGTTCCAGTATCCTCTCACATAGCAGTGGTACAACTTGCTATCGCAGACCACTGACTCCCCGGATACCTCCACTTGGATTCCATTCCTTCACTCAGACAGCGGTACCACTTGCTATCCGCAGACCGCTGACTTTCATCACCTCCTCGTTTCTGTTGGACATTCCTCCTCACTATAGCAGTGGTACAACTTGCTATCGCAGACCACTGACTACCTTCACGTGTCCTTGTCCTACAGTTCCTCGTGTACTATTACCTCCATATTACCAGTGCTGCTAGTCATAGACTTTCCTGAGCATCTCATCATCTGCTGTTTCCTGTTCCGTGATCACCCAGCTACCAGAGTACCCTATTACCATCTACATTGCTCTGGTAAGCCTACCACCTGGTGATCCCTGGGTAAAGACTCCTAGTGCCCGTGACACTAGCAATATGTTTGTCTCATGTATTCTTGAATTATTTTACTGTATGAGTCCCCAACACAACTGCGGGGAGACTATTCATTGACCTATGACCCTTTCTGCAAATAAGTTCTTCCTTATATTACTTTTCAGTCTTTTCCAATTTTAAGGTGTATCCCCTTATTCTAGAAATCCTATTATTTTTTTTAAATATAAAATTCCTGAACAATATTAAAATTTTTGTTATATTTGAATGAATGACTGAGAAGTCTTTTCTGAGAAGTATTGTTATGCAGCCGATGTACCATTTTAGCAGCGCTTCTCTAATTTTTATTTTATTTCATGAATACATTTTTGGAGCCTTGTTCTCAAGCTGAGGTCTTACCAGTGACTGTAACCTTCCTCTTCCTGCTACTAATACCTCTTCCTATAGAACCAATGTTCTACTGGCTTTTCTCACTTTTTGACTACACTACATTCTAACCTTCATATCATGGATGTATTCATATTATCTATTGTATGTCCATTTCTATCGTCACCAGCAAAGATTGTCTGATGCGATTAATGTGGTTCCAATGCACAAAGAGATTTAATAGCAAAAATATATCAAAGTATAACAAAATACAAGAAAGTATAACCCAAACATTACGCTGTGCACTGGATCCAGTAACATTCATTCAATCCTGAAGTCTGTATTGTCAAAGAGACTGTTACTATACAAGTGGCCTGTTTATATACAGACTATTATAATAAGGTTAGATAGCGCAAGACTCAGATCGATATAAAATTTATTACAAATACATGTGCATCAAAAAATGATAAGCAATTGCTACATTATATTCTGGTTAGGTGAATACAATATTAGAGGAGACCTGACAGTCGCGAGACTAAGTCAGTAACATCACTAGAACAATAACACTTGAGATATGTAAAATGTGTCACACATAAACATAAAACCTGGTTTAAAGAGCTGGGTTCTATAAGTGTGGGAAACTCAGATGTATCACATGTAGCTACACAGATCACAGGGTGTGTAACTTTTCATCATTTAGAACAGGTGAGAGTTTCTCTATCAAGAAAGTTATGGATTGCCAATCCACTTATGTAATTTACCTCATCAACTGCATCTGCGGAGTCCAATATGTAGGACGGACTACCAGAACATTAGCCACACGTTTCCTGGAACATAGACGCAATATAATCAATAAAATCAGAACGCATAGTCTATCTTCACATATCAATGTTTGTCAAAATAGCAATTTATCAGGTTTGAAAATAAGAGCAATAGAACACATCGAGAAAACTAAGAGAGGAGGCAATAGGTATAATTTGTTGTGCAAACGTGAAGCATTTTGGATTTTTAAACTCAATACCATGTCTCCGCATGGTCTGAATGACAGCATAGAACTTAACAACGTTTGAACATACTATTTACGTTTGTCTTCCCTATCTTTGGGCTTTCCAGGTAGGTGAGGCATCCTGAGTCTCATGCTTACACTAATTTAGTGTTTTGTATAAGGCTGATTTGATCTCTGTATTTATTGTTTTTCATTATTTATTTCCTTTATCCCAGTTTCCATTCTACATATGATAGTTATTCCTTTTGACTCCAATTTCCAAGAATGTTTTAACCCTTTTCTAACACATTCACAGATACCAATTTAGTGGTAACGCTTGTAATACTTTTCACATCTCAGTCTGGTTATTATATTAATTAACGAGGGCTGTTTACAACATATACCCAAGACGTCTTATAAACGTCTTATAAATATGCTATCTAATAGTTTTTCGTTTTATATTTTGTAGTGTCCAAGTTTATGCATTAGGCCCATATCAATCCACATTTATCTAAAGAATAAATCTATACTAGGCTTATATTATTGCCATTATATGCAACTATAGATACCCAGGTACATTAGGCTTTGGTGTATGTGCAAATATATCATTTTTATGCTGTGGACCAATTGTACATTTAGTCCGCAAATTTTAAAGCTTGGCACTTTTTTTAGAATTTAATGTTATGCTGCAATGTACAATGTAGGATTGTTTATTTTTATTGTTGATTTAATGGTATGCAGGACTATATTGGTTCAATCAGAGTTACACGTAGACTCTGTTCGATATTGGATATTCCCTGTCACGTGACTGATCATGATGGGTATATGACAGCCCCCTTGCAGGTGGCTGTTTTATCATCGCCTCTGAGGAAACGGCAAGTCAGTGCCAAGAAACGCGTCAGGCGGAGTACACCTATCCATTGGAGACCTGAAGACTTGGAGACTTGGAGACGTGGCAGAAAAATACTATCTTCTTTCCCATACCCCGGGGTTGGATTAAGTTCATTCTGCTTGCTAACCACATATTGATCTCTGCATTTCATTTGAAATGGATGCCGACATGGCTTAATCTGCAGACAGAGGACACTGATTTCAATGTGATTACTTACCACTGTCTACGATCCATCTCAATGGACGCTAACACGCTGGAAACCGCGGCTGGAGGACATTGAGCCCGACATGCAGGTTTGATGTTTACACCTCCGTTTATATAATTCAGCATTGTTGGCCATAACTCTATATATGAGTTTCCAGAGCGGGGACTGTGGGCGGCATAACCTGCTCATCAATTGATATTTTGTGTTCCCTTTTTCAGCGTGCTACACCTTTATACTTATTTGGACTTGACCGTCGTCATATGACACTCTGAGGAGATTTATTGTATAGAGGTGCACATTTAAACCAGTCTGGAAATCAACCTAATGAGACTGACTTCTTAACGGAAGCCCTATGCGATTCCTCTGAATTCACATCCCAATCAATGCTCTAATTGGAGACTATCTAAGCACGTTTTTACTTATTGGAATTACCTGTTTATCGTTACTGTTCACTGTATGTTGTTACCCGCTCAGTAGATGCTCTCTGATGAGATCTATAACCTTTTGCATAGCGATAATCACCACACCATTTAACTCCTAGTAGCTAATCTCCATGATATTCATGACACCTGTCAGTGTCTAAAAGCTCTTTAAACCAGGTTTTATGTTTATGTGTGACACATTTTACATATCTCAAGTGTTACTGTTCTAGTGATATATACATACTTTCACTATGATACTCATAATGATACCATGTTACTGACTTAGTCTCGCGACTGTCAGGTCTCCTCTAATATTGTATTCACCTAACCAGAATATATTGTAGCAATTGCTTATCATTTTTTGATGCACATGTATTTGTAATAAATTTTATATCGATCTGAGTCTTGCGCTATCTAACCTTATTATAATAGTCTTTATACCTTTGACGGGTCCAGATCCCGTTTAGATAGCTGCATCTTGATCGACCAATATAGGGTAACTAGCGCCCCATTTATGTGTATTTGTTTTGATATTGTTTATATACAGATTGGTTTGAAAAAAAACAGTGATGATGTCACAATGTACACAAAGATAACACTAAGAGAGTTCTTCATTATGATGGGTTTATGATGGTCTAGTACAATGCAGGTCAAAAGTCAGTTCAAATGATGCTTCTTCAAAGGTGGGGGCAACTCACTCCAACAGCTGTGTAAGAGTCTTGTCTCAGGGAACCGCCGAAAATCTGGTTTAAACTAACCCATTAACAGAGTATCTTTGAGAATTAATCTTATATTAATCAGAATTAGCGACCACAATATGCTGTCACTTCTCCGATGGTACCAGATTCCTGCTGGTGAAGTGTGGATTAATATAAGACCAAACACTATACTTTTCTTATGACCTGAACCATGAATATCTTTAATGTAGGTTTACCTTTATGTAATAAATCTCTCAGTGTTAATAATCAAAGAATGTGAGCTGGAAACTTAATTATAAGTGAACTATTTACAAATGTAGGTGTGAATGTAGAGGTATTTACTGTGTTTTCCAATGTGGCTGCGTAATTAGCCACAGTACGCCGTCGCGTGTGAATCGCAATCGCATAGGAAAATATTGCAATCGGTATTTATTAATTTAGAATGACTTTATCCAATTATTTGATTTTGACAAAATCAAAAATATATCTGCCTGGATAATATAATTCTCTGAAGACAAAGACCCCTTTAGAATTTCTGCTGCTGTCTTGATGAAAAAATAAGCACATAATACATTACTTTCATAACTATATACTGGTAAGCTGGTGGTTTCGGACATCATTCGTTAAGTGAGATAGAATTTGCAGTAGTTATTATATTGTCATGTTGAAACAGGATAGCGGCTCTTTTTAAAATATTTAACCATTAATGTTGCAGAGAAGCTAATAAGTTGAAATGTTTCTTTCAATACTAGGACATTTAAAAATTAATATCTTTGCATACTGTCTTATTATCAATTGGGGGATATTAAATTGCTTAGATATTTCCAAGAAAACACTTAACGTTTCGACTCATTCACACACAGGTGCTGTCAAAATGGGTAAAATGCATATAACCTAATCATCATCATCATCATCATCACCATTTATTTATATAGCGCCACTGATTCTGCAGCGCTGTACAGAGAACTCATTCACATCAATCCCTGCCCCATTGGAGCTTACAGTCTAAATTTCCTAACAAACACACAGACAGAGAGAGACTAGGGTCAATTTTGATAGCAGCCAATTAACTTACTAGTATGTTTTTGGCGTGTGGGAGGAAACCGGAGCACTCGGAGGAAACCCACGCAAACACGGGGAGAACATACAAACTCCACACAGAGAAGGCCATGGTCGGGAATTGAACTCATGACCTCAGCGCTGTAAGGCAGAAGTGCTAACCACATAACCTAATGTGTGCTTTAGAGATATTTTTAATGACGCCTCTTAATGTGATTTACATATGTTGTGCTACAACCAATACTGTACTGGCAGCACACATTAAGACATGAGTAAAAAGTCATGCCGCATTCTTAATTTTTAAATGCACTAGTATCTTCTTTAACATCGGGATATCCCCTTACAAGTTGGCCACCAAAAACCATCTACTTGCTCATTGTGTCATGGTACTGATTGCTACAATGTCACCTGAGCTATAATCAACTTTGAATTACAAGAAACATCATTAATGATTTACATTTTTTTAATTTACACAGTTTCAGTTTCAGAGGTTTCAGTTCTGAGACACAATTTAAAAATTTGACCAGATGGCCAAGCCAACTTAGTAGAATGTTTCTTGATGTCCCAGGTCTATGCTGCAGATACAATTTAACATTAGGAACATCATTGCACATTTAGAGGGATTGCCCAGGATCGTTCAAAACTGGCAAAGTATCATAAATGTAGCATTAGATAGGTGGAGAGGATCCAATTGGCCCACAGTTTTGGCTACTTTGGTTGTCAAACTCTCCGATCTTAAGATACAAGAAGTCACCAATGAGACACATGAATAACGAATAAACATTTTAGTTCCAAGTATTTTCTAGACTTGTTCTAGGTGAAGAGGCCACCATTAATTCCATACCCCAATCTGAACACTTCATACACTCCACAGTACACAACATGATACTTACGGACCACAAAAGTACATGCTTTAGGCAGGGTCGCCACTTGGGAGACATTAAAGAAAATTAATTTCCCAACTCTTTGGTTTGAAGAGGAGATGATGCCACAGACCATCATTAGCAGCAGCAGCTGTCTATATAACGCCACTAATTCCGCAGTGCTGCACAGATTGCTATTGACTTTTGGGTACTGTGAATTACATGCACCGTGCTCCTTACTCCTTGATACCTTACCCTGTTAATCCCATGTTCCACTTATACACCTCTGTTTAAATTGTTAATTGCTCTTTGCTATGTGTCATTGTATGCTTGAGGCATGTGAGCTGGGCATTTGATGGTTTATATACTGACCATAGGGCTGTATAATACTTTATACTGGGCATGCTTATTTTTTAATGATCTGAGATGATATTATATCCTGGGCGTTTGAACCTGTAAAACAAAGAATGTGCTTGTGATTGTTATTATGGACATAAGCAGCATTTCAAAATGATTGCGGGTGCTCAGTTTAATACAATAACCAGGTCTTATCTCTTAACATACTAACCATTTATTTTTTTTAAAAGTACAGCTTTTGGCTTTATTATTATTTTATTTTATTAAACATATTCACATATATACATATACACACATACATACCAGGAAGAAATACACTTCACTCACTGTGGTTTGGTGTGCCTACAACATGCCAAGAGCTCACCTGTATGACTCTGGTCTGTCAGTGTGTGAGGTGCCATGTTTTACTGCTCACTGATGTGCATGAAAGCAATAGGGAGTCTGTGCAACAGGCCTGGCCAGTCTGTGGCTCTTCAGGTGTTGTGAAACTACAGTTCCCAGCATATCCTGCCAGCTATTGGTTGGCTATCTGCCAGAAGGGCATGCTGGGGCTTGTAGTTTCACAACACCTGGAGAGCCACCGGTTGGCCAAGCTGAGAGTGCAATGTACAGAGGCAAATTCCACCTATTCACTTATTCTGTGGTGGCTCCCAGCATCCGTTGTCAGGAGCCAATTATGGAGTTGCACAGTAACATCAGCAGCTTCCTAATTGGTTGCTTGCTCTTGTACTGGCACTGAACAGAAATCAGTTAAGAAGACATCACCAACTCCCTAATTGGTTACTTGTCCAGGTACCAGATAGAATAAGCAAAACTGCACCTCTGATGGCTGAGAAAGCTGGGGTTGCTCAAGCACAACACCACAACACCCAAAGAACTGATCATTCAGGCTCAGAGTTTGTACTAGTCCCTCTATTAACAAACTGAGTTAAACCTGGGAATACACTTGAGGGTTTTCCAGGACATTTCCTGTACCAAGCTGTACTAGTTTATTATTGTATAGTGATCACTATTTTACATTTAATGGTGGCCAGGAAATGAATTAAAGACAGTGCTGTTTGGGTGGCTTGGTAGCAGTTTGGGTTACGAGCCCTTGCTAACAGTGCATGCCAATATTTGCATAGCCACACCCACGTTATTTTTTACATAGCGCACTAGGCACTCTGTGAGTTATCCCTCTTTGTAGGAGGGAGCATTTTAATTCTTCACCCTTGGAGCCAGTTTGTCTATAAACATCCCTGCTGTAAACATATCATTATATATTGTAAATACAGTGAAAGACCATTTCCCCTTGGCGTGTACCTTTATTCTCACAGAGATGGAAACAGAGCTCGCGGGCGACCGTGCGCCAGCAGGAGCAGTAACTAGTGCTCGTCAGCGTTTGCCAAAATGTATCGGGTTTTCAGTTATATGTAACAAGATTCTTATAGATCTGTAGACGAATGGTATAAATATTTGCATTCTCTGAAAGGTCACAAAATGTGCTCGCTTTTATTGTTGGACACCTTGCCTATATTACATTTGTTACCTTTAATTGGAGTATGTTTTGAAATGGAATAATTTACCATTACCCTGTATAAAAGATTTAACAGCTGAGCACAACATTCTAGTAATTGCACATTCCTTCCTTTACAAGTTCTCCAAAAAATAATAATAAAAAGGCAAAACCAGTGTAGCTGATTTATTATATAGACTCTCAGTGCCAGCAATGTTTTCTTATAAGGTGGATTTTTACTGGGAGTCACATTTGTCGATGGTTTGCAGTAAGGGGATAGGGGGATGGGGGTTATATGTTTTTTAAATAAAAAAAATACTCATTTTACTGATATTGTGGCATACTGCATAAATATAAATGGGATTTATTTCAGTACTGTTAGTCCATTCAGCAAATAACTGGATGAATTACATTGCCAATCGTAATAAATAGTATGGGTACTGACTAAACTAACTAAAAATATGGTAAAACAAATTTGTTCCTTGGGAGTCCATATGTCTCATGTTGCCTGTAGACTTTTGGCTAATATATTATCTGGCTCTCTGGCAAAGGGCCACAGTAGAAAATGTTCACCCGACCCACACATACCTCAGCTTGTGAATGATTTAACAGATATAAAGTGGCACTGGGAAACCACAGGGCAACAGGAGTTATCAGAGCACAGGATATAGCAGCGTAAGCTATTACACAGCACCACATCTTTTAAAGATTATAACATATAGGTGGCAGTAACAATTAGCAGGCTAGAGCGCATGACTGGGCTGATTTCCCTGCCACCCAGTGAGCGTAGTTTCAGCAAAAGCAGGGGCGCAGCCAATGCTGGTGTCACTTTCACCTACCCACAACCCCGCTGTGATGGGGCCCCGGGAGGGGCCAGAGAAAAGGTGAGCAGAGATTTAAAAAGGTTATATAAATAAAGGAACCCTCCTTATGTCTATGTGTTTGCCTTAAGTTCTCCTTATGCATTCTAGAATGCAACACTTTCAAAGGGAATAATGCCTGAAATGGTCCTAGGGATATATTTCTAAACTGCAGGTTTAAAAAAGTGGAGATGTTGCCTATAGCAACCAATCAGATTCTAGTTATCATTTATTTAGTACATTCTACAAAATGACAGCTAGAATCTGATTGGTTGCTATAGGCAACATCTCCACTATTTCAAACCAGCAGGTTAGTAAATATACCCCCTGGTATCTTATTTCAGGGCATATAAATGACAAACCAATGAAAAAGTAGTGCTGCTACTAACAAAACGCATCTGGAAAAGTAAACAGCTATAAACATCATCATCAATTTATATAGCACCACTAGTTCTGTAGCTCTGTACAGAGAACTCACATCAGTCCCTGCCCCATTAGGGCTTACAGTCTAAATTCCCTAACATACACAGACTGACAGAGAGAGACTAAGGTCAATTTGAAAGCAGCCAATTAGCCTACTAGTATTTGTTTTAGAGTGTGGGAGGAAACCAGAGCACCTGGAGGAAACCCACACAAAAATGGGGAGAACATACAGACTCAACACAGATAAGGCCATGGTCAGTAATCAAACTCATGACCCCAGTGCTGTGAGGCAGAAGTGCTAGCCACTAAGCCACCGTGCTGCTGTAATGTTTGATTCATTTAATATATGTGGGAGGGGTTAAAATATAAATGATGTTCAACCAGAACACATGCCTATAAAATGAAATTGTTTTATGGCAGCTCTTTGAGTCAATGTTGTACCCACAGGGGTAAGCACTAGTGCTGAAAAAAAAATATCTCCCTAAACACTGCACCACCCTTTCTAAGGACCATCAGAGCAAGACAGGTTTTCTACTCAGCATGAAAACTGTATAAAGGAAGATTAACATATATTTTTCAGAAATGCTACAAGTGAATATTTCATTAATTTCCCTGCAATTGTACAACCCATTTTATGTCAATTCACATTCACCTTTAAAAAAAAATGCATAATGGGAAAATATTTAGCCTGTAATGACAGAGTAAATGTATGACTCTTATAATGCTCTTTGAAGCGATATCCCTCCTAGGTTTCTTTCAAATCCTCAGAAAGATAGAGATGTTATTTCAATTTAGTTACATTGTTCTGGATGGTGGTTTAATCACACTAAATCACTTGAAGCCCTTAAAAAACAAGAGACATGATTAGATCTTTTTGAAGTGTCTCTTAAGTGTTTGGAAGTTGGCATGTTTTAGACATTACAGCACAAGTATGGCTTCAGGGCTTTCTCAAATCTTGAATATTTACTTTACATCCTTGACATCTTTACTTATCCCTGCTATTGATTTATTATTTGCATTTTTTACATCATCAAAGCCACAGGTGTGCAGGTAAGAGCTACAATCATTTCGCATCTGCATGTTTCTCAAAGGTGGGTACCCTATATAATTGCTTATTTAATATAGTACTTGATGTGTACTTGAGAAATAGTAAAAAGTGGAGATGTTACCTGCAGCAACCAATCAGATTCTAGCTGTCATTTTGTAGAATGTTCTAAATAAATGATAACTAGAATCTGATTGGTTGCTATAGGCAACATCTCCACTTTTTCAAATCCAGAGCTTGATAAATATACCCCTCAGGCAGGTATATTTAAGGACCTTACCTGCTCTCCTGCAGGGGAGGGTTGGCAAGACTCGACTCAGCAGCTCCCCTGCTCCCCAGCCCCCCCTGCTCTCCTGTGACACTACAGCACCAAAAACTTTATATTAGGAAGTTTCCAAGCTTCCATACACATCTAATGGCTCTTTGCTATAAGTATCATGTGACCGGTCACCTCCACCTGGCAGCAGAATAGAGAAAGAAGCATATTGCCTCCTTTCCCCTCCCCAATACCCTGACCCTCTCCAACATCTGTCGTCAGACCACAGAGGAAAACTCCCACTGACATATAAGTAAATGACAACCTACAAAATTGCATATCCACCATTTACTCCCTCTTACTCTAGTACACATCCCACCCTCTACTCCCCAAAGGCTTTTGGAACTATAGGAAAGAGATTCTGGACAAAGTAGATTAAACTCTTACAAAGAAACTTTCTCAAATGACAGCAATCACAGAATTAAGAAAGTTTTCAGTTTACACATTTATGCATTCCAAACTTGTAACTTCAAATTTTATTATGGTTAGCACTTCTGCCTCGTAGCAGTGGGGTCATGAGTTCGATTCCCGACCATGGCTTTATCTGTGTGGAGTTTGTATGTTCTCCCCATGTTTGTGTGGGTTTCTTCCCACGCTCCAAAAATATACTAGTAGGTTAATTTAGACTGTAAGCTCCAATGGGACAGGAACTGATGGGAATTGGTGGTGCTATATAAATAAATGGTGATGATGATAATACCTCCGCTTACTAAGTTTATGCACCCAATAAAAAGTGAATCCAGCGCTTTGGTAAATATGCTTCAGTTGAACAGTCATGCTATTAGGAAATTCATTAAGTTGTAGTATTCATTGAGTCATAGCCAAAATGTTTACTTTTGCAACATCATAATTTGTATTTTGTCAACGCATGGTTCTTAAAGCTTCATTACCACAAAAGATTTATTGTCGTCGTCGTCCCCCTGGCCCCGGCCCCCCCACCCCCTTCCTCTTTTCAATCACAGCCCTAAAAGAAGACCGTGTTGGGTTAGCAAGAGGACCAATCTAGAGATTTGGGTTTGTGTTTGATCCTTCAAACTGTATCAATTTGCCATTTCTGTATGTAGCAGGCTCTGGCTAGAGGTAGGGGTCACCTTTGGAAAATATTTTCCTATGTGGTAGGGCAGCTTTAAACTTAGATAAAGCTTTTGATATGTTTCTACAAGAGGAATGAATATGTCTTATATAGTATCAATTAATTCACTCTTTCATTCTTTTTTTTGCTACTGGTTGAAATTATATACTAGAGCAGGGCTGACCAATCATGCTCTTTGGGCACTATGAAACTACAAGTACCAGCATACCCTGTCAGGTAATGGCAGGTTATTGGCTAGCAAACCATGCTGAGGCTTGTAGTGTCATAACATCTGGAGAGTCATAGGTTGTCTAGGCCGGTACTAGAGGATTATTAGATGGTGTGTGGAATTTTTGTTTCTATAAATGTCAATAAAATATAGGCAAAGCGCCCAAGGGGGAGATTTAAATTATAATAGTAAAAGCATCGTTATGGAATGTATATAGATTACCCCCTCATGTCAAAAGACGGCCAACTACAGAAGCTGTTCCAGAGCCACTCAGCCAGTATACAGTATGTTATGATAGTGCTACTAGTAAATGCTTATCGATCGTAAATGAACAAGAAATACTGTAAATCACTATTTAATAGTGTAATAAAACTACAATCTGCTTTGAATGAGGAAATAAATTGCATCTCCCAAAATCCAAAAAGCAAATTTAAATAGGAGGAAAAACTATGCTAGTGTGTATTCCAACAAAATACAGTGATAGCAATCATAAAGTAGCCAAAATACCGAAAGTTAGATAAAATGTAGCACTGAGAGGCTGTGTCAGGCAACTAATAGTGAATAGTGCAATTGAAGCAAAATAAAGTTCATATAACAGTCCAAAGGCTAATAAATAGAGCATAAATGCTAAAAAGAAAAATATAAGGTCCCAACTTTAGTGATAGTTTGTGCTCCACCAAAGCACGTGAGTTTGTGGAGCAAGATGGTAGCATTTGCCAGAGCTGTAACTCAGAATTCTAGCTCCTGGAGCGAGAAAGACAAATGCCCCCCCCCCCCCCCCAGCCCTCAATTTTAACCAAATGAACCCTAAAATATCCCTAAATTGCGCCCTGGGCAGACGCCCCTGTCGCACAGCACTAGTTACGGCCCTGGCATTTGCAGAGCAGCAGCTGATGTGAGGGGTTGGACGAAGTGAGAGTGTTTCTCGAAATGCACACAACAGATGCACTGGTGCACTTAGTTTTGTGGATTTTACTTTACCAAGCTAGATTATTGAAATAAGATAAAGAGAGAGGTTATATTTTTACCCATATTCATTCCCATCAGCGCTGCTTTCTTTCCTTTAACTTTTCCTTGAGCACTGGTTCCATTGTGAAGCGTACACCTAGTGGCTTAAGCTGCAATTACATGTTATCCCTTTTGCACGGGCAAGCTGGTGAGTACGGGCAAACAATACCATTGGACACCAACCCCCACCACCACCGCCAACACCACCACCATCAACATAAAGGTATTTAGCATAATCTTACATGTGGCCAGAAACAAGTGTAGTAGTTCGGGGAAGTGTAAATAAAATTGGGCACCAGGCCATCTCAGTTGACATAGGGAACATAATCTTTATTAACTACTCTTCCTCCAGCACAGAAACACATAATGGTTGTAAAACAATAGTCCTTTTTAATCGCCAGTCTCCTCCTGCACATTTTTTTCAGCAGATTTTATTGCTAACGCCTCTCATCACCCTCCTGCACAGTACTTATATATTCATAACATGTTACATATCATCTGCTGCTGGAAGCAGTAGTTCCACAGACATCCACAGACTTTGCACAGGTCACATCACAAAGGTTTCCTGACTTAATTCAGCTCACCTCACAGATCATCCAGGACCTCCATCCCAATATCCAGTGATTGTCTTTTTGTGAGGTGCAAACATCCCATCATACAAGGACTCCTCTGCCATGCAGCCTAATCTTTCCTTGCAGCTATATTTCCAAAGTAACACTGCACTGTGCAGCTGTGAGGGGCTTACCTGCCGGTCCAGCACCAGTGGGCTCCCTCCGGTCATCACTACGGCTGCCCCCCTATTGGCTGGGTAGGTGAGCCAATCAGGGCACTGATGGCCGCTGGGTGCCGCCATCTTTGATTTAGTTTGACGACAGAGCCAACAGAAGTGGATGTCATGGGATGTCCAGAAGAAAAGAAAATGAATGAGGCAGCAGCGGAAGTGGCAGGGAGCCCTTGCAAGGGTTAGGAGCTACCTTGCCATGAGAAGAGGACAGGAGAGATGCCGGGAGAAGCGCCCACCTCAAAGACGGTAGAAGATGTCAGGATCAAGAGAAAGAAGATATCAAATGGTGGGAAGCCCTTGTAAGGGCTAAAAGCCCCCCACCAAGAACACAGCGGAGAACCGAGTGCCGTACAGGAGAAGAGGCACCGCAGGCTGGAGGGTCTGAAAGACCCGAAAATGCTGGGGTAAATTGAGCACCTCAGGAGGGTGTAAGGCCTTGATAGGTTAACAGGGCGTTAGTCCATGGTTATAAGAGGACAGTTGGCCCTGCATAGTTAGAAGGGCGCCTGGTCCTTGATAGTTTTGGAAGTGGGTGCTAGGGAAGAGGACACTAGGTCCTGGATAGTTTAGGAGAGCAATTGGCTCTTGATGTAGTGGGACATCTGGTCCCTAGTGAGTGTAGGCATTAGGCTGCGAGAGTGACATACAGTGTTCCTCTATCTGGTCCGGAAGGGCACTCGAAGGCGGAGGCCTGCAGAGCGGCTGAGTACCGGCGGAAACAGGTGGCCCAGGGCAGGTGAGCAGAAGCTGGAACGGTCAGGTTCCAGGTTAGAAAAGGTAGGCCCTTCCTCAAAAACAGTGTACCCCACAGGGCAAAAAGATAAAGGACAGAGAAGAGTACTATTGTGAGGTTCTGTTGGTACAGGTAGCATATACACATACATTGATGCATAGTAATGCAATATTGCCTTTTCTTTTCCTGGCAGTGGTATCTGAGGTATTCAGGTCGTTATGTCTAGCATGTGTAAAACAGAAATATATAATATAATAGTGAATTACTGTTGATTAAGAGTACAAGTAACTGGGGCACAATAATGGCTAAATGCTTATCACAGTGGAAAGTATGCTTTTTTAAATCACTCTTAAATAATGTGAACATCACATATATGGAAATGTCAAAATGTAACATCCTTCTGACACACTCCTGTCCCAAATCAGCGGAGAACCAGGCAATTACAGCTCAATACAGGATGCTGCATATTATCGCTAAACTTCCTATTGCTACAGATGGAGAGAACAAGAACTAATAATACAGGGTTTTAGTTTATTTAACTTCTTTACCATGGATGTCATTGTGGTACAAATATGCTCATACTGTGCATTCTGCATTAGATAATACTGCTATGTGTGAAGGAGGAACAATAAAAAACTGCTTGGTATAGCCTTGTTTATAGCTTAAATTAATTTTTCTTTTCTTTATTTAACTTTTATTTACATGTGTCACAAAGTACAATTAGAAGGTGCAAAATGCATCCCATCAGCACAGAGCTGGTGCAAAAATCAACTCCAACTCCTTTCTGGGAGTGAAAGTGTCTGTGTGCCCTTCCGCACAGGGGAATGCCCGTAACAAAATACCCGCTCCCTTTATCTCATATCAATAATCTTGTTCAGCAAATAGAAATCTGCAATGCTCGGTGCACCAGTGGGGGTGATCGGGGAAATCACCCACCCTAGCAGGGATCTTTGGTCTGCAGCCGCACATTATGCCCGGCCGCTCTCAGAGCATATCTTGCTTGCTTGTCTCTGCAGACACCACCGCGCATAATGTGTGGCTGCAGAGAGAACAAACATCCCTGCTAGCTGGAGGCAGCAGTGGCGATTCCCCGGCACCCCATACTGTTAAAAGTTTTTTTTAAAGGGGGCGGGGACTAGATTGCCCCCCCTAAAAAAAATTCTAGATCCGCCCCTGCCAGTGCATCTGCTCCATGCATAGCAAGGCACGCTCACTCTACCAAACGCCTCACATCAGCGGTGTAAACTACTGCTGCTCTGCAAATGTCACAGTCTTGGTCATGTGCTTTGGTGGAAACTGAGGCACATCTGCACAAATTTGAACTTTAGAAATTATCACTAAAGTTGGGACCCTATGCTTTTTGATTTTTCCATACAATTTTAGCCTTTGGACTTTAATTTGCTTTATTCAATATGAACTTTATTTTTTTCAGCTGGAGTTTTCATTATTAGTAGACTTTCAGTGCTACAATTTTAACTCATTTTCGATACTTTGGCTACTTTATGATTGCCTAGTTGCATTTTGTTGGGATACACAGTAGTATTTAAGTTCTTCTTTCTTAAATTTGCTTATTGGGTTTTAGGATATGCAGTTTATTTCCTCATTCAAAGCAGTTTATAGTTTTATTACTCTATTAAATAATGATTTATAGTATATTTTGTTCATTTACGATTGCTAAGCATTTACTGGTAGCACTGTCATAACATACTGTATACTGGCTGAGAAGCTCTGGAACAGCTTCTGTAGTTGGCCTTTATTGACATGAGTGGGTAGACTTTATACATTCCATAGTGATACTTTTACTATTGTAATTTAAGTTTCCCTCCTTGGGCGCTTTGCCTATATTTTATTGACATTTATAGAAACAAAAATTCCACACACCATCTAATAATCCTCTAGTACAGGCCTGTGGTGGCGGATACGTTTTTATATTTAATAAAGTGATGAACAATGATTGGGGGAATTTTTTTTCAGTTAAAGTTTATTTGAAAAGTGTTTATGGCTCTTTCCTTTTTTAATCTTTTTCATGGGCAAGAGTCCTAAGGACTGGGGCCATTGGTGTTGCAAATTTTTAGGCCAGGTAAGGGGTCCTGCTGTTTTTTATGCTTCCTTCACAGTGGCACCAGCCCTCTACTGATTAGCCTAGGGCAGGTTTTCAAGTTTGTGATGTCCCTTTTGTGTAGCAACGGAACTGGTTGTGTACTAATGGGGGAACATTGACAATTTTTAGCCACTTGTTTATTCATTTTTTCCCATTAATAATTTTTATTGAATGTTTTAAAGGATATATAGGGGTACATAAATAAAAAGAGGGATTCCAAGCAAGAGGGAGGAGTACATGGTTGTTTTTGATATACTTTATTTTGGTTTTCAAGTTTAAAAATGATCAATACACAAAATAACAGACATTAAGATCACACAAGAAAATGTTTTAGGTAATTTAGGTACATGGCTGTGTGCGATAAAGAGTGTTAATGAGTATAAGGAAAGGGTTGGGTAGGAGGAAACTGAGGCTAACTCCAGAAACCCCCAATGAGCCAGGGACGGGTGAGCTATCCTTGAAGAAAGTCATCACAGTCTTCAACACAATAGGGAAGTAGTGCCAAATATCCTTTGAAGTCTAGTAGAAGCTAAATATAATCTATAGTAAATTTTGTAAAAATTTTGCTTAATGTATGTTGAGAGTTTTGATATTGACATCCTTTCTATGATTGTAGACCACATGTCTCATCTGTGGGTCTGCCCAGATCAGACTCCTAATTCATTTTGTGTTTTTTTGGGTAGCAGGCTGATTTGCATTTATCAGCATATAATAGAGCGATGAAATCATATCTTTTGAGAGGGGGCTGTGGAAACAGCGGGTCTCAAGTTGCATCATGAGTCTTTAGGAGGACCTGACTTGTAGGTATTCAAAGGGACTTGCAAACCGGAGCCCAAATTTTTGTTGCAGGTGTGAGAAATGAGAATAGGATCAACCCAGTGTTAATTATCCCAAAGTGGGATGAGGGACGAAGGGGAAGTATTAGTTCTAAAGTGGATGGATATTGTAGAGATCACACATCCAGCAGGAGAAGTGAACTATTGGGTGTGGGGAAGTTAACTTTGGTCTTACTTTAGTCGGTAGAGCCACAACTGCCACTAAAGAGAAGGCCGTCCATCTAGAGGCTTCGTTAGTTCCATATCAGGCCACCAACTGAGTTAAGTGGAAAGTCAGGTAGTATAGACAACTGTCTGGGAAGTCTCTTACCCTGTTGGGGGAGGCTTGTATGAAGTTAGTGGAGCTAGTTCTCAGGGGTTTATTTTTCCATACAATTTGAATAAACCATGTATGTAGTTGGGTTAGAGTGGGTTAGGGAACTTGGGTCGGCAGTGTCTGGAAGCAGTCTAGGCAATATATTTATTTTAAGGGCCACATTTCTTCCTAACCAATATATAAACATCAGCAGCAGCAAATAGGGATATATTGTAATCTTCCTAGCCCACTGAGATGCCCCTTATTTATTGATGTTTAATGAACAGTGCACATTGTATGGGAAGTGTTGTGTCTCAAACAAAGTATAGGACCTGATCTCTGCCAGTTTCGAGCTGCTGCAGAATTAAAGTCACTTTGTGGAGGAGGAAAGGCCATTGTGAAGACATATGGCTACCCAGCACACTACAATAAAGGTTAAGCTCACTGGAGAATACGCCTTGTTGAAAAAAATTTTGATTGTACTTCCCCTCTGCGTACTTGCAACATAGAGGAAACTGCACATTTAACGCTATTTAACTGTCCTTGTTCCTGATCTTATGTGTGTCTGCCAAAGGTGGGGTGACATTCTAACTTGACCAGTACCTTGTTTGCAGCAGGATCCATCAGGACAGTGAAGCAGACCCAAAGGACAGACTAATATAGATCCAGTGTGGTGAGCTGAGTATTGCCATTATTGTATGTGTCGTCTGTGTTATTCTGCGCAGCACATTGTTAATTATTCATAATAGAGTTATTGCCACTTCTGTGGCTTTATTTATTGATTAAAACCTGAAATGGCATCCATGATATTTGCGTAGGTCCATAGTTGTACCCATGATAGTGGTGCCAGGTAATGAGGGGGAAGGCCATAGAATAAGCCCAGTTATGTTGGCTCTGTGCTGGAATCCATCTGAGTTAAGTCCAGGGGTGTTCTGCACAAGTTGCCATGGGCATAGAGCCAGCAAAAGACCCAGTATTCTGCCAGCAGTGCAAGGCAAAGCATCCCACTGAAAATGTGGCCTCACACTCCTTTCTCTCAGTATAATAACCTCAGTAAAAATAAAGTCCAGTTTCTGCACTGCTCTGCTAAATGAGTACATCATTAGTCTGCCCAACTCCTGCCTCAACCTGCGCAAACTTCATCTCCTCTGCAAATGATGAGTTTTACTCAGCAATATCATACTGCATGGCATAAATCTAGGCCATTGGTGCAATTCAAGTTGCACAGCAAGTCCAAAGCTCTATTTCAGGCCTGTCCAATCTGCGGCCCTCTAGGTGTTGTGAAACTACAAGCCCCAGCATGCTTTGGCAGTAGACAACCTGTTAATAGCTGGAAGGGCATGCTGGGACTTGTAGTTTCACAACATCTGGAGGGCCGCAGGTTG
This sequence comes from Mixophyes fleayi, assembly GCF_038048845.1. Classification (NCBI taxonomy): domain Eukaryota; kingdom Metazoa; phylum Chordata; class Amphibia; order Anura; family Limnodynastidae; genus Mixophyes; species Mixophyes fleayi. Next base: position 115,685,390 of record NC_134409.1, read on the forward strand.
GACAGGCCTGCTCTATTTGTCAATCAGTCGTTTTGCTTTTTGTAAATGGCATCCAATGTGTAGTAAATTGCCAGTACATATAACACAGTATATAATAAATTGTCAATACATAGAACATAGTTTGTAATACATTGCTGGTGTATAGTGCCTGGGCAATACATAGAATATAGTGCAATACATGCCATTATATAAAAAGGATCAGAAGTGACATACATTTCTAAAGTCTTCTCTTTGAACTGCTTTGATTTGACTAAAACCAGACTAACGTGACAACTGACTGATTCACTGAAGCTGGCCAGAACAGTTAATGAAACCAAACTGCAGGAGATTTGCACTGTTCATTAATGTGTTTTGTAATTCTGCTATTTAGATACAAACAAATGAGTCAACAAGAGATTTATAGTTAAGGAAATCAGCATGCATGGAGACATGACAGGGCTGTAAAAGACATAAAAGTCAAATGCAGACAGAATACTTGTATGAATATATGGAGAGGATCACAACAGGGTAAGAGGATATAGAGCAAAATAACTGAAGTGACTGAGACAGAGGTGACAAGCAAACATTTAAAAGGGCATATAAGAAGGATATGAAGTACATGCGGGATAAAAATAAAGCTTAGACCCCTTAGTGGAGGAAATTAATCAGTTGCAAGGTGTTTCAAAGGGGTATGTTGGTGGTACCAGGATAAAGGGAGACAATATCAGAGGGAAGAAACAGTAAGAGGAATGTCACGAATCAATGCAGGAATACAGCTAAGGAGCCACGAATAAGGTGAAAAACATTCAATGTTAATTTGCTGAAGAGTATAAACAGAAGGTGTAATCAGGGCTGCCAAGAAGAATTCAGGGCCCGGGTACAACAAATTCATGGGGCCCCCCTCATAGTGAAGTAAGCCCCAAAATTTTTTTGCGCCGCCTTACGGCGGCGCAAAAAAGATTAGGTATATGGTCATATATTCAGGGGCGTGGCTAGCCAAACGGCAGTGCAAAAATTTTGGGAGGTGCGGTCATGCATTTGGGGGCGTGGCAAACGTGCCATTGGGGCGTGGCTAACATAAAAACCACTAGGCTCTCAATTCGCCGGAGCGTCACATATGTTTAAGCACTCCTGACTTTCAGGACATCTACCACCACAGGGTAGTATACAAACAATGCAGTGTGTACACAAACAGTTCAGTCTTGGCCTACACCTTACATTGGACACAACATTCACCAAAAATTGGTATTGTCCCTACTAGAATCACAACATTTCACACACTGTGCTGCTCTCTCCTACCTGTTCTTCTCACTTTCTCCACCTGTGGCTGCTGCTTTCTTTAGTTGTGGCTTGTCCGGATCCAGAAATGTTGAAGGACCTATTTTGAAAAAAAAATGGCTACATTTAGAAAATTACAGCCAGCCCCAGCGTTAAATCAATAGCACCCACGATTAATAATTAGGCCTTCCTCCAGCTCCAATATTACAATAATGTGCCCCTTCATCATCGCCATGCCTTATGATCACACTGTGCCCTCCATGCTGTTTTTGCCCCCTTCATCTGGCTCCCCTTCATCAGACTATACTATGCTGCTCCCCCCCTTTTTCAATCCCACTGTGCCATGCCTCCCCCCCCCTTTGTAACCCCACTGTGTCATGCTGCCCACCATTTTTTAACCCCACTGTGCCATGCTGACCCCTGTTTATTAACCCCACTGTGCCATACTGCCCCGTTTTTTAACCCATCTGTGCCCCTCTCATTTTTTCACCCCCTCTGTCATGCTGCTTTCCCATTTTTTAACCCCTCTGTGCTCCCCCCTCAATTTTTAACCCCTCTGACATGCTGCTTTCCCATTTTTTAACCCATCTGTGCCCCTCTCATTTTTTAACCCCTCTGACATGCTGCTTTCCCGTTTTTTAACCCCTCTGTGCTCCCCCCTCAATTTTTAACCCCTCTGACATGCTGCTTTCCCATTTTTTAACCCCTCTGTGCCCCCACTCATTTTTTAACCCCTCTGACATGCTGCTTTCCCATTTTTTAACCCCTCTGTGCTCCCCCTCATTTTTTAACCCCTCTGACATGCTGCTTCCCCGTTTTTAACCCCTCTGACATGCTGCTTTCCCGTTTTTTAACCCCTCTGTGCTCCCCCTAATTTTTTAACCCCTCTGACATGCTGCTTCCCCGTTTTTAACTCCTCTGACATGCTGCTTCCCCGTTTTTTAACCCCTCTGTGCCCCCCCTTATTTTTTAACCCCTCTGTCATGCTGCCCCCCCGTTTTTTAACCCCTTTGTGCCCCCTCATTTTTTAACCCCTCTGTCATGCTGCCCCCCCGTTTTTTAACCCCTTTGTGCTCCCCCTCATTTTTTAACCCCTCTGTCATGCTGCCTCCCCCCCCCCCGTTTTTTAACCCCTCTGTGCCCCCCTCGTTTTCCTCCCTTCACTTACCTTTTCTCCTCTCTTGGTCTTCTCTGCTGCTCTGTGCTCCATTGCTCCAGACTGACTGAATGCTGGGCATGACATGATGACATCACACCCAGCATTCAGACAGTCTGAATAGAGCACAGAGCAGCAGAGAGGAGGGATGCCGGCTCCGCGATCAGGTGAGTATGTTTTTTGTTTTTTTTAAACTAGCCTGCTCCCCCCACCAACGACCGAGCCCCCCCCACCCCCCCCGCCAAAAAAAAAAAAAAAAAGGAAAGGAAAAAAAACGTTTTGAAAAAAAAAATTAAAAAATTTAAAAAAATCAGCAGCGCAAGGGCCCGGGCCGGGCCCCCTGACATGCCGGGCCCGGGTAATTAGTACCCGCTCCCCCCCCCTCTCGGCGGCCCTGGGTGTAATAATGAGCGTTGCAGTAATTACCAGGTACACGGCTGTTGCAGGTAAACAGGAGGTATGAAGAGATCCCAAGCAGCAAGTGCAGGGAAATGCAGAGGTAAACACCAGGTTCACAGATGATGCAGGTAAGCAGAGTGTATGGAGAGATCCCAAGCAGCATAAACCCAGTAGCACAGCAGAAGGAAGTAGCCACAATGTAACAACAGGATGTGACAACAATAACTAGCAATGTATGCTGGGAGTGACAGGTATAAATAGGGAAAACACCCAGGTGCAAGGAATAATTAGTGCAGCAAGGTTAACTCCTAAACCACACAACGAAGGCGCAACAGCAGCATCTCTGGTGAACAGAGGAACTGCCACAATACATATCTACAATAACAAAGTCCAAAAGGCAGGAGCTGCCAGGCAAAGCATCATGCAATGCAATGCTTGCAGGCAGATCTTGACAAGGAATAAACAATATTGGACTGAGAATTCCAAGAAAACAGGCATTCAAAAAACAACAGAATATTCACTGCAATAATAGTACAGAGGTAAATAAAGAGATTAAAGTTACAAGAGGTGAAAATAAAATCTTGTTTTTGACAGCTTCTGCCAATGTTAGGTGTAAGGTTTGGAGTAAAGTCTTAGATATTTAGTTAATGCAGAGCATGAGTAATCACTAATGAATTTGGGCGAACTATATAATTAACATGACATTTAAATGAATATGTTTACTATTTTTGTAAATATGAGCTTAGCCCAGCAGTTCCCAAAGTGTGCACCGCGGGTCCCAGGGGTGCCGCGGCGCTGTCACAGGGGTGCCGCGGCCAGGAAGACAGAATGAAAAAAAAGAACTTATGAATCCAGCGACTTTGATTTGATACAACAGGTACATTTGAAGTGCTCTGCAGCTGAGCTCCTGTTATATTGGACAATCACAGTAAGGATATTGTGACGATTGAGAAAAGAGTACTAGTCCTCTAGTCAGAAGACCTTTTATACTGTGGCTGTACTCCTTAAATCATTCAGGTATCGGGAGGAGCAGACACCTACTAATTGCCCCCAGCGTTTGCAGCCTGCGTGATTCGGCTCTGGTCAGACGGAACCAGCAACAACACAGGGAGCTGCCGATCAGCTGTTGAGATAGAGCAACGTATGTGGATCTTGTTGACATCTTGGACCTCTGTTCCTTCTGGAACGTTGGAGCGGTAATAATTAGGGATGAGCGCGCTCGGTTTTCTGAAATCCGAGCCCACCCGAACGTTGCGGATCCGAGTCGGATCCGAGACAGATCCGGGTATTGGCGCCAAATTCAAAAGTGAAACTGAGGCTCTGACTCATAATCCCGTTGTCGGATCTCGCGATACTCGGATCCTATAAATTCCCCGCTAGTCGCCGCCATCTTCACTCGGGCATTGATCAGGGTAGAGGGAGGGTGTGTTAGGTGGTCCTCTGTGCTGTTTAGTTCTGTGCTGTTTAGTTCTGTGCTGTTTAGTTCTGTGCTGTTTAGTTCTGTGCTGTTTAGTTCTGTGCTGTTTAGTGCTGTGCTGTGCTGTGCTGTGCTGTTTAGTGCTGTGCTGTGCTGTGCTGTGCTGTGTTCTGCAGTATCAGTCCAGTGGTGCTGTGTGCTGTGCTCTGTCCTTCTGAGGTCAGTGGTGCTGCTGGGTCCTGTGCTGTGTCCTGTTCAGTCCAGTGGTGCTGTGTCCTGTGCTCTGTGCTTCTAAGGGCATAGTTATTTCCCCAATATTCCCCTGTGTTTAAAAAAATAAAAAAAAGTTTTTTTTATAAAATACCAAAAACTACTTTAATATTTTTTAATTACCACAAAATTTTCACAACCAATCCTGCAGTATAAGCCCATTGGTACTGCAATATTACCAAGTTCACACATTCAGCAGTAAAAGTCCAGTGGTACTGCAATATTACAAAGTTTACACATTCTGCAGTATCAGTCCAGTGGTGCTGTGTCCTGTGCTCTGTCCTGCTGAGTTCCGTAGTGCTGCTGGGTCCTGTGCCGTGTCCTGTTCAGTCCAGTGGTGCTGTGTCCTGTGCTCTGTGCTTCTAAGGGCATAGTTATTTCCCCATTATTCCCAAGTTTGTAAAAAATAAAAAAAAATTAAAAAAAAATAAAAAATTTAAAAAAAAAAAAAATATATAATAATTATAACCAAATTTGCAAAACCAATCCAGCATTATAAGTCCATTGGTACTGCAATATTACCAAGTTCACACATTCAGCAGTAAAAGTCCAGTGGTACTGCAATATTACAAAGTTTACACATTCTGCAGTATCAGTCCAGTGGTGCTGTGTCCTGTGCTCTGTCCTGCTGAGTTCCGTAGTGCTGCTGGGTCCTGTGCCGTGTCCTGTTCAGTCCAGTGGTGCTGTGTCCTGTGCTCTGTGCTTCTAAGGGCATAGTTATTTCCCCATTATTCCCAAGTTTGTAAAAAATAAAAAAAAAGTAAAAAAAAATAAAATTTTTTAAAAAAAAAAAAATATATAATAATTATAACCAAATTTGCAAAACCAATCCAGCATTATAAGTCCATTGGTACTGCAATATTACCAAGTTCACACATTCAGCAGTAAAAGTCCAGTGGTACTGCAATATTACAAAGTTTACACATTCTGCAGTAAAAGTCCAGTGGTACTGCAATATTACAAAGTTTACACATTCTGCAGTATCAGTCCAGTGGTGCTGTGTCCTGTGCTCTGTCCTGCTGAGTTCCGTAGTGCTGCTGGGTCCTGTGCCGTGTCCTGTTCAGTCCAGTGGTGCTGTGTCCTGTGCTCTGTGCTTCTAAGGGCATAGTTATTTCCCCATTATTCCCAAGTTTGTAAAAAATAAAAAAAAATTAAAAAAAAATAAAAAATTTTAAAAAAAAAAAAATATATAATAATTATAACCAAATTTGCAAAACCAATCCAGCATTATAAGTCCATTGGTACTGCAATATTACCAAGTTCACACATTCAGCAGTAAAAGTCCAGTGGTACTGCAATATTACAAAGTTTACACATTCTGCAGTATCAGTCCAGTGGTGCTGTGTCCTGTGCTCTGTCCTGCTGAGTTCCGTAGTGCTGCTGGGTCCTGTGCCGTGTCCTGTTCAGTCCAGTGGTGCTGTGTCCTGTGCTCTGTGCTTCTAAGGGCATAGTTATTTCCCCATTATTCCCAAGTTTGTAAAAAATAAAAAAAAATTAAAAAAAAATAAAAAATTTAAAAAAAAAAAAAATATATAATAATTATAACCAAATTTGCAAAACCAATCCAGCATTATAAGTCCATTGGTACTGCAATATTACCAAGTTCACACATTCAGCAGTAAAAGTCCAGTGGTACTGCAATATTACAAAGTTTACACATTCTGCAGTATCAGTCCAGTGGTGCTGTGTCCTGTGCTCTGTCCTGCTGAGTTCCGTAGTGCTGCTGGGTCCTGTGCCGTGTCCTGTTCAGTCCAGTGGTGCTGTGTCCTGTGCTCTGTGCTTCTAAGGGCATAGTTATTTCCCCATTATTCCCAAGTTTGTAAAAAATAAAAAAAAAGTAAAAAAAAATAAAAAATTTTAAAAAAAAAAAAATATATAATAATTATAACCAAATTTGCAAAACCAATCCAGCATTATAAGTCCATTGGTACTGCAATATTACCAAGTTCACACATTCAGCAGTAAAAGTCCAGTGGTACTGCAATATTACAAAGTTTACACATTCTGCAGTATCAGTCCAGTGGTGCTGTGTCCTGTGCTCTGTCCTGCTGAGTTCCGTAGTGCTGCTGGGTCCTGTGCCGTGTCCTGTTCAGTCCAGTGGTGCTGTGTCCTGTGCTCTGTGCTTCTAAGGGCATAGTTATTTCCCCATTATTCCCAAGTTTGTAAAAAATAAAAAAAAAGTAAAAAAAAATAAAAAATTACAAAAAAAAAAAATATATAATAATTATAACCAAATTTGCAAAACCAATCCAGCATTATAAGTCCATTGGTACTGCAATATTACCAAGTTCACACATTCTGCAGTATCTTGTGCTACATATAATGGAGACCAAAAATTTGGAGGATAAAGTAGGGAAAGATCAAGACCCACTTCCTCCTAATGCTGAAGCTGCTGCCACTAGTCATGACATAGACGATGAAATGCCATCAACGTCGTCTTCCAAGCCCGATGCCCAATCTCGTAGTACCGGGCATGTAAAATCCAAAAAGCCCAAGTTAAGAAAAAGTAGCAAAAAGAGAAACTTAAAATCATCTGAGGAGAAACGTAAAGTTGCCAATATGCCATTTACGACACGGAGTGGCAAGGAACGGCTTAGGCCCTGGCCCGTGTTCATGACTAGTGGTTCAGCTTCACCCACGGATCTTAGCCCTCCTCCTCCTCCCCCCCCCTACAAAAAATTGAAGAGAGTTATGCTGTCAGCAACAAAACAGCAAACAACTCTGCCTTCTAAAGAGAAATTATCACAAATCCCCAAGGCGAGTCCAAGGGTGTTGGTGGTTGGCAAGCCTGACCTTCCCATCACTGTACGGGAAGAGGTGGCTCGGGAGGAGGCTATTGATGATGTAGCTGGCGCTGTGGAGGAACTTGATGATGAGGATGGTGATGTGGTTATTGTAAATGAGGCACCAGGGGGGGAAACAGCTGATGTCCATGGGATGAAAAAGCCCATCGTCATGCCTGGTCAGAAGACCAAAAAATGCACCTCTTCGGTCTGGAGTTATTTTTATCCAAATCCAGACAACCAATGTATGGCAATATGTAGCTTATGTAAAGCTCAAATAAGCAGGGGTAAGGATCTTGCCCACCTAGGAACATCCTCCCTTATACGTCACCTGAATAACCTTCATAGTTCAGTGGTTAGTTCAGGAACTGGGGCTAGGACCCTCATTGGTACAGGGACACCTAAATCCCGTGGTCCAGTTGGATACACACCAGCAACACCCTCCTCGTCAACTTCCTCCACAATCTCCATCAGATTCAGTCCTGCAGCCCAAGTCACCAGCCAGACTGAGTCCTCCTCAATACGGGATTCATCCGAGGAATCCTGCAGCGGTACGCCTACTACTGCCACTGCTGCTGTTGCTGCTGTTAGTCGGTCATCTTCCCAGAGGGGAAGTCGTAAGACCGCTAAGTCTTTCACCAAACAATTGACCGTCCAACAGTCGTTTGCCATGACCACCAAATACGATAGTAGTCACCCTATTGCAAAGCGTATAACTGCGGCTGTAACTGCAATGTTGGTGTTAGACGTGCGCCCGGTGTCCGCCATCAGTGGAGTGGGATTTAGAGGGTTGATGGAGGTATTGTGTCCCCGGTACCAAATCCCCTCGAGATTCCACTTCACTAGGCAGGCGATACCAAAAATGTACAGAGAAGTACGATCAAGTGTCCTCAGTGCTCTTAAAAATGCGGTTGTACCCACTGTCCACTTAACCACGGACATGTGGACAAGTGGTTCTGGGCAAACGAAGGACTATATGACTGTGACAGCCCACTGGGTAGATGCATCCCCTTCCGCAGCAACAGCAACAGCTGCATCAGTAGCAGCATCTACAAAATGGCTGCTCATGCAAAGGCAGGCAACATTGTGCATTACAGGCTTTAATAAGAGGCACAACGCTGCCAACATATTAGAGAAAATGAGGGAAATTATCTCCCAGTGGCTTACCCCACTTAGACTCTCATGGGGATTTGTGGTGTCAGACAATGCCAGTAACATTGTGCGGGCATTAAATATGGGCAATTTCCAGCACGTCCCATGTTTTGCCCACACCATTAATTTGGTGGTGCAGCATTACCTCAAGAGTGACAGGGGTGTGCAGGAGATGCTTGCGGTGGCCCGCAAAATTGCTGGACACTTTCGGCATTCAGCCAGTGCCTACCGCAGACTAGAGGCACATCAAAAAAGCTTGAACCTGCCCTGCCATCACCTCAAACAAGAGGTTGTGACGCGCTGGAACTCCACCCTCTATATGCTGCAGAGGATGGAGGAGCAGCAAAAGGCCATTCAGGCCTACACAGCCACCTACGACATAGGCAAAGGAGTGGGGATGCGCCTGAGTCAAGCGCAGTGGAGACTGATTTCCGTGTTGTGCAAGGTTCTGCAGCCATTTGAACTTGCCACACGAGAAGTCAGTTCCGACACTGCCAGCTTGAGTCAGGTCATTCCCCTGATCAGGCTGTTGCAGAAGCAGCTGGAGAAAGTGAGGGAGGAGCTGGTAAGCCATTGCGATTACAGCAAGCATGTAGCTCTTGTGGATGTAGCCCTTCGTACGCTTTGCCAGGATCCGAGGGTGGTCACTCTTTTAAAGTCAGAGGAATACATTCTGGCCACCGTGCTCGATCCTCGGTTTAAAGCGTATGTTGTGTCTCTGTTTCCGGCGGACACAAATCTACAGCGGTGCAAAGACCTGCTGGTCAGGAGATTGTCCTCTGAAGAGGACCGTGACATGCCAACAGCTCCACCCTCATTTTCTTCCACATCTATGGCTGCGAGGAAAAAGCTCAGTTTTCCCAAAAGAGGCACTGGCGGGGATGCTGATAACATCTGGTCCGGACTGAAGGACCTGCCAACCATTGCAGACATGTCTACTCTCGCTGCATTGGATGCTGTCACAATAGAAAAAATTGTGGATGATTACTTTGCTGACACCATCCAAGTAGACATGTCAGACAGTCCATATTGTTACTGGCAGGAAAAAAGGCAGTTTGGAAGCCCCTGTACAAACTGGCTCTATTTTACCTGAGTTGTCCCCCCTCCAGTGTGTACTCGGAAAGAGTTTTTAGTGCAGCGGGGAACCTGGTCAGTGAGCGGCGAAGGAGGTTGCTTCCTCACAACGTTGAAAAAATGATGTTTATAAAAATGAATAATCAATTCCTCAATGAAGTACAGCACTGCCCTCCAGATACTACAGAGGGACCTGTGGTTGTGGAGTCCAGCGGGGACGAATTGATAATGTGTGATGAGGAGGAAGTACACACTGTAGGGGGAGAGGAATCAGAGGTTGAGGATGAGGACGACATCTTGCCTCAGTAGAGCCTGTTTAGTCTGTACAGGGAGAGATGAATAGCTTTTTTGGTGTGGGGGCCCAAACAAACCAATCATTTCAGTCAAAGTTGTTTGGTAGGCCCTGTCGCTGAAATGATTGGTTTGTTAAAGTGTGCATGTCCTATTTCAACAGCAGACCTCTCAACTGCAGCTCATCCCTCCTCTGCGGGGATAATGTCTCCTGTGCTCTGACACGTCACTCTGTGTACTCTCAGCCTCAGGATCTGACACTACAGCTACCATGCCTCTTGTAGCAGCCCTCACTCCAGGGCCTCTTCCATGTGCAGTGTCCCCCTCTCTCTTGGGTTCACTATAGTGGCATGGAGTTCTCCCCCTCATCCAGGGCACACATTCCTTGCCCTGGCTCAGTCACCACGCTCAGACTTCCAGGCAATGCTGGGGGAGCCTGGGAGCTTCCACCCCAGGTCCCCAGCTACAACTCTCCTCTCCTGTGTCTTCTCTCTCTTTCTGACACTTTAAAGATCGTGCCTTTAAATGAAAAAGTCAGTCTTCATTGCACGACTATGTGCAAGTGCAACAGGGACATTTTTTTGGGTTTACAAAGTCAAACAATAACACTACGACCCTGTCTGTCTGGGGTCTGTCAATGACGAATTGTCTGGAGCATGTTTTGAGGAGGTATTGTGGCCCCGGTATCAAATTGGGTACCGGGGCCACCCCACTATGCAGTCCAGATACTTGTTTGGTGGAATTCCGACACGTGGAGGGTTTTTTAATTATATTGTGGCCTCGGTACCAAATTGTGTACCGGGGCCACCACACTACGCAGTCAAGATACTTGTTTGGTGGAATTCAGACCAGTTGAGGGTTTTATTATTATATTGTGTGGACCACTCTATCTATACCACACTACAACTCTATACCACTCTATTTCCTACTTTAATTCTATTTAATTCTATTTCCTACTTTAATTCTATTACTAATTAATTAACATAAAGAGGAACAAAAATAACCAATTTTACCAAAAGTATAATATGACTTAGACTTACAAACACTACACTTGAAAGATCGTGCCTTTAAATGAAAAAGTAAGTCTTCATTGCACGACTATGTGCAACAGGGACAGTTTTTTTCTTTACAAAGTCAACTAATAACACTTGGACCCTGTCTGTCTTTAACATACTTAATGGGATCTCAATGACGAATTGTCTGTAGCATGTTTGGAGGAGGTATTGTGGCCCCGGTATCAAGTTGGGTACCGGGGCCACCCCACTACGCAGTCCAGATACTTGTTTGGTGGAATTCTGACACGTGGAGGGTGTATTTATTTTATTGTGGCCCCGGTATCAAGTTGGGTACCGGGGCCACCCCACTACGCAGTCCAGATACTTGTTTGGTGGAATTCTGACACGTGGAGGGTTTTTTAATTATATTGTGGCCTCGGTACCAAATTGTGTACCGGGGCCACCACACTACGCAGTCAAGATAGATAGATGCGTATCATAGATAAAGTACATTCAGTGGTGTGGGGCAAATTGAAAAATATTCAAAATGCACTGACATTATCAAAAACAAGAGGTTGTCACACGCTAAAACTCCAACATGTATATGATGGAGAGGATGGAGGAGCAGCCGTATGTGTAGTGTAATGCAGACCTGTTGATGGTTTTTTATATATTTTATTGTGGTGCCCAGTGCCCACTCCTCTACGCAGTCCAGGTACATTTATTGATGCGATTCATAAAAGTTCAGGGTTTTTAAGATATTGTGGTGACCCACTCCTCTACGCAGTCCAGGTACATTTATTGGTGCGATTCATAAAAGTTCAGGGTTTTTAATATATTGTGGTGACCCACTCCTCTACGCAGTCCAGGTACATTTATTGGTGCGATTCTTAAAAGTTCAGGGTTTTTAAGATATTGTGGTGACCCACTCCTCTACGCAGTCCAGGTACATTTATTGGTGCGATTCATAAAAGTTCAGGGTTTTTAATATATTGTGGTGACCCACTCCTCTACGCAGTCCAGGTACATTTATTGGTGCGAATCAAACAAGTTGATGGTTTTCTTATTATATATATTGTGGTGACCCACTCCTCTACGCAGTCCAGGTACATTTATTGGTGCGATTCATAAAAGTTCAGGGTTTTTAAGATATTGTGGTGACCCACTCCTCTACGCAGTCCAGGTACATTTATTGGTGCGATTCATAAAAGTTCAGGGTTTTTAATATATTGTGGTGACCCACTCCTCTACGCAGTCCAGGTACATTTATTGGTGCGATTCTTAAAAGTTCAGGGTTTTTAAGATATTGTGGTGACCCACTCCTCTACGCAGTCCAGGTACATTTATTGGTGCGATTCATAAAAGTTCAGGGTTTTTAATATATTGTGGTGACCCACTCCTCTACGCAGTCCAGGTACATTTATTGGTGCGAATCAAACAAGTTGATGGTTTTCTTATTATATATATTGTGGTGACCCACTCCTCTACGCAGTCCAGGTACATTTATTGGTGCGATTCATAAAAGTTCAGGGTTTTTAAGATATTGTGGTGACCCACTCCTCTACGCAGTCCAGGTACATTTATTGGTGCGAATCAAACAAGTTGATGGTTTTCTTATTATATATATTGTGGTGACCCACTCCTCTACGCAGTCCAGGTACATTTATTGGTGCGATTCTTAAAAGTTCAGGGTTTTTAAGATATTGTGGTGACCCACTCCTCTACGCAGTCCAGGTACATTTATTGGTGCGATTCATAAAAGTTCAGGGTTTTTAATATATTGTGGTGACCCACTCCTCTACACAGTCCAGGTACATTTATTGGTGCGATTCATAAAAGTTCAGGGTTTTTAATATATTGTGGTGACCCACTCCTCTACGCAGTCCAGGTACATTTATTGGTGCGAATCAAACAAGTTGATGGTTTTCTTATTATATATATTGTGGTGACCCACTCCTCTACGCAGTCCAGGTACATTTATTGGTGCGATTCATAAAAGTTCAGGGTTTTTAAGATATTGTGGTGACCCACTCCTCTACGCAGTCCAGGTACAATTATTGGTGCGATTCATAAAAGTTCAGGGTTTTTAATATATTGTGGTGACCCACTCCTCTACGCAGTCCAGGTACAATTATTGGTGCGAATCATAAAAGTTCAGGGTTTTTAAGATATTGTGGTGACCCACTCCTCTACGCAGTCCAGAAAGATACCTTTTTGCAACGTTTTGGACTAATAACTATATTGTGAGGTGTTCAGAATACACTGTAAATTAGTGGAAATGCTTGTTATTGAATGTTATTGAGGTTAATAATAGCCTAGGAGTGAAAATAAGCCCAAAAACTTGATTTTTAAACTTTTTATGTTTTTTTCAAAAAAAATCCGAATCCAATACCTTAAATCCGAACCGAGACCTTTCGTCAAGTGTTTTGCGAGACAAATCCGAACCTCAAAAATAACGAAAATCCGGATCCAAAACACAAAACACGAGACCTCAAAAGTCGCCGGTGCACATCCCTAGTAATAATACAACAAGGAGCCCAATAACAACTATTGTGATATGTCAGCGAAAGGACATTGCTCAGCGTTTGTCTTGCTGTGTGCCATACAAACATCACGGGCACATTCTGTAAACATTGATGCAGTACTCTGGGGAGGTGTTAAATCACAAGTATATCCAAGGAGTGATTGATCTCTCTTTGACGAAAGGCTGACTTGAGTTTTATCAATTTAAACATGGCCAAGTATTTCGTGTTTACAGGTTTTCGCTTAAAAAAATTCCCCCAAAAATGGGAAAAAAAAATCAATTTTTTTGTATCTTAAATTTTTTTTCAGAAATTTGACATCAGTAATCATGATATAAAATACCAGTGTATCTGCTGCATTAAAGCAAAAGCAACAAGTGTGCCACTGACTAAAACTAGTCAAAGCAGAGTAAATCATCCATTAGAGACTGAGTTTGATGTGATTGACCAATGAGAACAGAAATCCCTTCTGGAAACAACAATTGTGTGACTGCTCCAGATACATGAGTAAAACTAGTGAAGCACAAAAGGGAATTACAAGTATAACTCAGGGAGTGCATAGCATCATCATTTAACTAACTTCTATGCAGGTCTTCAATACTGTAAAGTGCAAATAGAAGACAGTAAATGAACAGAGAAACATACTGTAGTGAGCAGGGCATTGAACATTATCAAACAACTGCTCCTTGCACATCAGTACAAAACAGATTTGCAGAAAGAACAATCTCTTGTGTGGATATAGCAAGTAATGCTAATGGTTCCATCCTTCCAATGAAATTCTAAGGAGAAGCATGAATCAACTTACTTACAAAATTGCCCGACATCAACTACTATAATTTATGAGCAGATTAACTGTACAAAAGCCTGCTAGGAATATTGGTTGTGCACATCCCAACACAAAGTGCTCTGAATTGGGAGAAAGAGCAACAGACTGTGTTTTAGCCAGATACAATTAGCAATGTTTATAGACTTCTACATCATAAAATCTGCCAAGAGACATTTAGCCAAAATGTGTATTTTAATGAGTCTTCCTCACCAAAATGATGACACCTCTGAAGAGACAATGACTGTATGTGTGTCAGGAGCAGCCGAATAACTACACACCAGAAATATTGGAACCTAACTTTTGGGAAGAGTTCAGTCAGTTACTGAAGCCAAGAATTGGAAAATAGCAGCACAAGAGGAAGTTGATTTTTTGCATAAAAATAAAACATTGATATTGACTCAATACGTCCAGGTCACAAAGCAATATGGTCTAAAAGGACATTTAAAATACAATACAATCCCAATGGAGAAGTGGAGCTTACCAGAGCTCGACCAGTTGTCAAAATTTGGTCAAGACAAGACTGTGATGAAACATTTGCTCCAAACTTCACTCATATATATCACAGCCAACAAAGGAATGCAAGTACACTTGGATGTAAAAAAACATTGTATTTCTATATGATGAGATTGATGAAGATCTATACATGGAACAACCTCCAGTTTTTTTTCTGAATTCCGTGAATAAAGACCTGTTGTACAAGCTACAGAAAGGATGTATAGCCTTTAGCAGCAGCCAGAGCCTGGCATTAGAAGGTAAACCAAGTCCTCATGGAGAATTCACCAGGAACAAAGCTGATCACTGTCTATACAGTATGAAAACAAAAGATGGATACATATGTCGATTTATGTGGATACTGTACCTATATCTAAGAGGGGGACAATTGTGACATTATTCATAGACTGAGTATTTTCTCTGTGAAGGATAAGGGAAATGCAATGTATTAATGTGGAATAAAAAGTGAGAAACATGAAGATGACAGTTTCCTACTTAATAAGAAATACAAAGAAATCAAAGAAAACCGTTGAGCTTTTACCCAAATTCCATTGGTCAGTGGTCTTTTCACAAGAGATGCTCAGAGTTTATATTTAGTATTTTCTAGATGTATACATGCCTGGCTAGCAATACCTCCATGTTTTGCTTTCTTCTGGAATACTGTCCCCTCCCCACAAAAACAGGACTGGGAGCTGTCTTCCCCTCCACCTGCAGAATGTGTATTGTACAGCTACCAGCGGTGTGGTATGTTTGGAATGAAGAGAGACAGTAGAAGACAGTCAACTGCTGGCATCCAAAACTGTCCTTTGTGATTTATATCTACTGAGCCTCCTTCCTCTTCTGGTTCTGTAGAAGACTTTTGGGCAGCACGGTGGCTAAGTGGTTAGCACTTCTGCCTCACAGCGCTGGGGTCATGAGTTCAATTCCCCACCATGGCCTTATCTGTGTGGAGTTTGTATGTTCTCCCTGTATTTGAATGGGTTTACTATGGGCACTCTGGTTTCCTCCCACACTCCAAAAAAAATATACTAGTAGGTTAATTGGCTGCTATCATAATTGACCCTAGTCTTTCTCTCTCTGTGTGTGTGTGTGTGTCTTAGGGAATTTAGACTGTAAGCTCCAGTGGGGCAGGGACTGATGTGAGTGAGTTCTCTGTACAGCACTGCGGAATCAGTGGTGCTATATAAATAAATGGTGATGATGTGATGATGATGCTGTTTGGGCAGCACTGTGGTAATCTGCCAGCTCTGAGTAGCTGTATACCTGGTAGTTGTTTTTGGCATTATGCTCACTGCTGGACACAGAGCCAGGACACTCGTTCCCCATGTGTCCAAAAAGGAAGCCTGTGATTGGTTAACAGTGCAGGCTGCTTCCTATTGGTCACTATAAAAGCAAAAACATACCGATCCTTAAGTCGGAGGAGGAGGTGGAAATTTGGTGAAGTGACAAAATGTTGCTATGGGGTGCTAAAAGATCTACTTACACTCCTATATATAACTGAATAATACAGGGAAGGAAACTAGTTGCTAGGCAATGTGAGCTCAGGCATTACCTGCGAGCCTGTGTTCCCCTTCCAGTTCCTTGTTGTTCCTCTGTTTGGATTTGTGACAGGTAAGTCATACTGTCCTGTTTATTCTGGGTTCTCTGAATATAACAAAGTTCTTCCAAGGTGTGTCCATCTGTCCTTATTGTAAAGAACATTTACTTACAGATCTGATATTCTAACAGAAGGAGGTCTTAGAGAATGCAGCCATCTGTATAAGCAAATATGACTGAGGAGACAAGCAGGGCCATCTTAACAATATTATGGGCCCCCGGGCAACGCAGTGTACCGGGGCCCCTAGAAATAGATATAGATATAGATATATCGATGTATACAGATACAGATATAGATATATAGAGATAGAGATAGATAGATGTACTTGCTCAGTGACCCTTGTAGGTTTTTTTTGCAGGTTTTTTTCTTTTGCAGGATTATTTATTCTCATTAAGAGCCGTGCCTATGGGGTCCCCGGCAGCTGCCCATCGTGCCCAATGGAAAATATGGCCCTGGAGACAAGTGGTTATTGTGGGGAAAATAACTTGGAATGGATCTGATAGAATACATTAATTGAACGTAATATAAGTGTAATGTAACTTGGCTCAGTAATACTGCTAGTTTCTAGTGAATACTTCTAGGGCCTGATTCATTAAGGATCTGAACTTGAGAAACTTCTTATTTCAGTCTCCTGGACAAAACCATGTTACAATGCAAGGGGTGCAAATTAGTATTCTGTTTTGCACATTGTTAAATACTGACTGTTTTATCATGTAGCACGCAAATACTTGATAGCTTATTTGTACACTGAAATTTAAAGTTGATATTTGTGTGCTACATGAAAAAACAGTCAGTATTTAACAATGTGCAAAACAGAAAACTAATTTGCACCCCTTGTATTGTAACATGGTTTTGTCCAGGAGACTGAAATAAGAAGTTTCTCAAGTTAAGATCCTTAATGAATCAGGCCCCTAGTGTGTAAACTGGATGTTAGGTCAGCTCATATAATGGTTACCTTCACTGCATGCATTTGACTGGGTAACTTTAATGATAACCCTATTTTTTAAACCTTTGGAGGGACATACATTGCATTGGGAATAATTCTTCCTTTTTGGGAACTTCTTTGGTGACGTTACTGTGACACCACCAGATATACCCTAACTAGTGCTATGGAAAGCACAAGAAATGTAGATTGTTCAGAAATTCAGTGGCCTGGAACTGCCATCAAGAGTCTAGTGAAGGTATCCTATGCATGAGCAGTGGCGGATCCAGGGGGGGGCGATCGGGGCGATCGCCCCCCCTAGCAGGGGCTTGCTGCCGGCGGCTGCACACTGTGCAGGTCCGTTCAGCACTGACAGTGTGCTGCCAGCTGCTCTGATTGTGTTTTAAACACAATCAGAGCAGCGGGGCAGCACACTGTCACTGCCGAGCGGACCTGCACATACTGTGCAGCCGCCGGCAGCCTTAGAAATTAGAAAGGGGGTGGGGCCTAAATCGCCCCCCCCCTAAAATCGCCCGGGGTATAGAAAAAGTCTGGATCCGCCCCTGTGCAGGAGTGACCCGATAACGTTTTACAGGACAATTAGAAACAGCCTGGTTAAGCGGTTAGTATACAATGATAAGAATATTGGTTCCACTTCAGCAAATATTTAACCAATATCATTGCGTGTATTAGGATTTACTGTTTCAAAGTAATAAAAGTTCAAATATCTACTGCTAGCCATCTCCGAATGCTCTTGCCAAAGAACGTAGACACAGTCAATAAATTGTTAGATTAGCATTTTGAGCAGATTTAGCCCGAGTTCCAAAACTGCCAGTTTGATACAGGTTTAATGGTCAGTTTTTATCACACTTTGTCTATTCCAGTTAGAAGATTTTTTAAAACTTCCAGTTTAGTAGAGAAAAGCATAAACAGGATAGTGTGTGAATCAAAAGAAGTTGTTATACAAAGGAATTCCTTAAATCATCATTTAAGGCTGCTATGTATAATGCAAACCATCAAATGATAATCAAATAATGCAACAAAAAGTTGTGACCTTATATTTTCACCTACAACAATGCAATAAAAAATGTTATGCTTGGGTAATTGTATGTTTGAAAGGTATTGGTGTACTTTTCTGTGGCAAAGACAGACCAACCCAGATTAAAAATGGATCTGATCAAAAAGTACCACATCTTTTAGGCTGTGCTAAGCCATAGGCCCCCACCAGCATACTTTTCATGTAGCTGAACACCCACTTCAACAGCGATAATACTTAAACATTCTACATGGAAAAATGTTGAGTTCAAATCTCATTCGAGCACACACCTAGGGGTAAATGTATCAAGCTGAGAGCTTTCCGGCGGGTTTGAAAAACCAATCAGATTCTAGCTATCATTTATGTAGTATATTCTACAAAATGATAGCTAGAATCTGATTGGTTGCTATAGGCAACATCTCCACTTTTCAAACCCACTGGAAAACTCGCAGCTTGATACATTTACCCCTTAGTCCCTAACCCAAAGTAAATAGTCCCGAACCCAAATAAATGCAGAAAGCACTGATGAATTACAATAAGGGCATGTAAAAGGGCTTAGGTTTTTCCATTTAAACTCAATAAGGGCCATTAATATCAATATAAAAATGCAAATCAGCAGCCCAAATGCTTTTTTGGATGTTTTGCTCCTACATCTGTGCAAATTGGGGGTGGTCTACAGCTAAGTGCCTGGATTTATAGGTCAAGATGGTGGTGTATGTAGGGGTGCAACAGTATACATTTTCCAATGGGAGGAGTTGGGTGTATTGGGGCAAGGCTTGCCAAAACCCACCTAACTAAAACTCACCCTTAGGCATTAAGATGCAACCAGATGAATGGTGCCAGCAGAGGAAGAAAGTGAGCTGCAAACTCCAAAAGGCACACTGAAATACTATGCACAAAAAAGCAATGTATGGAAAAGAGAAAAGACCATCAGGGGGTAAATGTATGAACCTCCGGATTCTTCAACTCCGGCGAGTTCAGCGTCTTCAGCGCTTAAATTTAAAGCGGCGCTGCCTTGTAAAGTGAAACTTCCCTTAACAAGGCAGCGTCGCTTTAAATTTAAGCACTGAAGACGCTGAACTCGCCGGAGTTGAAGAATCCGGAGGTTCATACATTTGCCCCCTGGTGTCCAATATGCATAAACTCGATTGGCCTGTACCTTCTTAATTTACTTTAATATTATTTGCCTGTTTCAAAATGTATCCATCTCACTATTAGTTTGACAAGAATGATTTAGCCATTTCCTAACAAAACTTTGCAAGTCCTCCTTGTAAGCATACTTGCCAACTTTTTTTTTTTTTCTTCCGGGAGATGCCGGCTGGGACGTGGGCGTGCAGGGGGCGGGGCTGCGAAATCGCGTCATTTTGGCCCCGCCCCCGTGACGGAATGACGCAAATCGCGTCATTTTACAGTGGGGGCGGGGCTAAACGCCGCGATTCCGGGTGAATCGCGGCGTTTAAACTAAATTTTTCCCCCTTCCTATCAGGGAGATTGCCACACTCGTCCGGGAGACTCTCGCAAAATGCGGGAGTCTCCCGGACAATGCGGGAGAGTTGGCAAGTATGCTTGTAAGCACAACATGCTCTTATTCATAGTGCACAAGCGCAGCAATCTGGCATACATTTAAGTCTGTTTAAGTTGTATCTGTTGCCCCTGCTTCCTCCTCGGTGCCAAATCTGTTCTGATGATGATGGGATAATAGGGATCTTGAGCAAATGCAAATTGAATTATATTCATAAAACAAAATGAAGCTTTATTTTTCAACAGAGGTTAAACAATAAGTCAACAAAATTCTCTACAGCCACAGTTTCCAGTATGCCCGTATTGCATTACAGATTTAAATAACTCAAATTCAACGTTACATATGCAATATTTACAAATAACAGCATATGTATATACAGAATTTAGACATGAAATAACAGAAACAGTGCAGATTAAAAATAAACTAGTAAATCATGAAACACTTGTGTTCAGAAGTTAGCACAAGGATAGAACTCAACTCAACCCTAATTTTGATATGTTTCTACACTTTTTTTCCAAAATATAAAATTCTTCCCTTACATGTTCTATGCAAATTTTGTTTATGTTTGCGGATCAGCACTTATGCAAAATTTTTGGAGCTTCACAACATAAAAAGTTTTTAAATCTTTCATTACTACGCTTTACAGTAGTTTGTACTTGGAGCAGTAACCATGAAGCTTAGCATTCCAAATTACTTTAACATGGATATCAAAGAATTTCTTACCTTATGCCAAACTTGTACATATGTCAATGGTGTGGTATCATGTGAGTTGGGCAGCACGGGGGCTTAGTGTTTAGCACTTCTGTTTCACAGCACTGGTGTCATGAGTTTGATTTCCAACCATGGCCTTATCTGTGTGGAGTTTGTATGTTCTCCCCGTGTTTGCGTGGGTTTCCTACGGGTTCTCCAGTTTCCTCCCACATTCCAAAAACATACTAGTAGGTTAATTGGTTGCTATTAAATTGACCCTAGTCTGTGTGTGTGTTAGGGAATTTAGATTGTAAGCTCCATTGGGACAGGGACTGATGTGAGTGAGTTCTCTGCACAACGCTGCGGAATTAGTGGTGCTATATAAATAACCGATGATATGAGTTGCAATACTTCATCATTCCCCTTTAATTCATATATCTACATGCTTTTTAAGAGTAGGAGAAATTGAATTTGCTCACCAGCTGACATAGGAAAGGTATTTAGGGAAAAATAAAGAGCGGTAGCCATCCATTCTCCACATACATGTTCATTATATAAATACAAGGCAGCAGTCCTTTGGTGGAGGTCACTTCTTTCGACATACCTGCCTTTTGCCAATTCAGCAGAGATCGGTGTAGGACCTAGGCTTTCCTAGTATACTAAGTTACTGTATAGCACGTTGCCGCAAAACCAATTTGGTAACGTTATCATATACATACATTTTTTTGAATCCTACAAAAAAGTAAATAGATATTATTGGACTTTTAAAGAAAATGATTTGGCATTGATAACCTGCATTTTTCCCCATAATTTTAATTTTTTCTTACACACCACACTGGGCATTTGAAGGTCTGTGTCTAGGGTCTACCAGCTAGTGCTCTCTGGCACTGCATGGAGAATGGTAGGAAGCAGATGTGTGGTGCATGATGTATGTTTGACATGACGTTGAGATTTATATGTGGGGTGGGGCCCATAGAATAAGTACAGTCCCAAATCGTGTTAATTCCATCATAGGAAGGCAATCAAAACAGGTCACTGTTGGCATCTCATATTTGTGTATATAAACACATATTCAGAAAAGACTATAGGAACCATATTCATGTGGATGGAAATAAATGTTAAAACAATGCTAGTTATAAATAGTATTAATATTGCATGTGAAATACCTGATATTTTAAAAGACATTTTCTTTAATCCAACTTGTCTGGCTTGTATGGTGATCTGGCTCAGTGTTTCTTAAACCTGGTCCTCAGGACCCCTAGCAGTGCATGTTTTCCATATCTCCATGCTTTAGCACAGGTGTATTCATTACTGACTGACACATTGTAACAGATCCACAGGTGCTATAATTATGTATCTTGTCACCTGGAAAACCTGCATTGTTAGGGGTCCTGAGGACTGGGTTTGAGAAACACTGATCTGGTTACAGCCAGGGCCAGAATGGGACCGAAAAGTAGCCCAGCCGTGCAGCGGACACTAGCCTACATTTATGTATGCACCCAAAATCAAAAATAATTTGGTCAGCTTATTGATGTCTCAGTCTCCATCACTCACTGGGTGTGTGTGTGGGACCCAAAACACCAACAGAGGATGAGTTCAGGCCGTGGA